>NC_058131.1:403208498-403260422 GCF_016433145.1 Gracilinanus agilis | reverse complement strand
AGGAAGGAGGGAAGGAAGGAGGGAGGGAAGGAAAGAAGAGAGGGAGGGAGGAAGGAAAGAAGAGAGGGAGGGAGGGAGGAAAGAAAGAAAGATGGCTCAGTGCATAGTGAGCTGAACTTGTAGTCAGGAAGACCTGAGTCTGAGTTCTGCTTCAGGCAATTAGTATGTTAGGCAAGTCACTTAACCTGGGTGAAGTTAGCCAGATCACTTAATCTCTTTACACCTCAGTTTTCTCATCTGTGAAATGGGGATAATCATAGCAGTTGTCTTGTAGGCTTGTTGTAAAGATGCAAAGAGATAACAGGTGAAGCATTTTGCAAGCCTCAAAGCACTATATCAACACTGGTTATTATTGTTGCATTGCTAATAAATTTGCCTGATTGATTGAAGGGAAAGGCTGAATAAAGGTGGCTAATGAAAAGATAGTATATATGACTTACCAAAAGACTACTGAAATCCAGGTAAAATGTGAAATCAGGTGGCTTTGAAAAGCCAGTGGATGTGGGGGAGATAGAGTAAGACTTAGAAACTGGGTGGGGAGGGGAGAGTGAGAGAGAAGAATCAAAGATGTCTCCTAGGCTGAGAACCTAGGTAGATTGAGGAAGGGGATTAGGGAAGATAATGAATTCCATTTTAGGGATGTTGAGATTGAAATGCCTTGGGCAGGGAGTCCGTTGACCTTGGTATTCTCTTCAGTGGTGCAGATGTCAACCCATCCATACTCTCTTATCCTCCATGACACCACTTGTTCATATCCTCTAATACATCTTCCCCAGGGGGTCCACCCAATTTGCTGGGCAAGGAAACAAGCATTTCTTAGGCCCTGACCATGTTCCAGGCACTAGGTTAAGCCCTAGGGATACAAGAAATAAGAAAGATAGTCCTCACTCACGAGGAGTTTATATTATTTTGGGAAAAGCCAACGCACAAAGAAGCTAAATGATCAGGGGGTGGGGAAGAAGAGAGCCCTGTACCCATATGGGGTTATAGTGTCAAAGTCCAAAAGTCCAAAACAAAACCAGGAGGGTAATGAATATGGCTGGCCTGGGCACCTCCTCAAAATGGAGGCCCCCTAAGGAACTAACCAATTGGGGATGGTTGTGGGGTTGAGGTAGAGAGTGATGTTTCAGAGTGAGAAGGCCCATGGAGGCACTGAGGCATGGTAGCAAAGTCCGGAAAATCAGAAGAAAAACCAGGAGGGGAATGGATGTTAGCTGGTCCAGGTCCCTCCTCAAAATGGAGGCTCTTCCTTTGGACATTATGTGGGTACCAGTACAGCACAAGAGCTGTCCATCTGATATTCCTTCCTCTCTCTACATGAGAGATCTTCTTTATCTCTTCTCTTTAATGATACCCTATTTATACTCACTGTGACTCCACTGACTTTTGATTGACCTGCAATAATAACAGCTGGCATTTATGACATAGTTTAAGATTTGCAGTCTTTTTTATACATTATTTCATTCAATGATCATGCACACACATAAGCAACCCTATAAGTTTAGTACTATTACTCCCATTTTACAGATGATAAAACTAAGCCTCAGATGCTCTTTGTCACTCTCCCCACCTTTAACATAGGGACAGCAACAGTATCCCATATTCTAGAGCAGGGATTTCTTCAGCCTAGAGTTCCATTTCTGATGGGATGGTTGGGGTGAAACACTTAAGGGATGGTTTGGATAAGGCTGTGGGATTTGCCTTTTATGAAGTCAACCTAACCTGTAATAAAAGTCCCTAACTTCTCTTGGGACCAAGGGTATCCCTGTTTCCTCCCATCATAGTCTATTCTTACTCCCAATCTTGACTCACCTGTTAATTCTGCCGTGGCAGGTTTTTTGGGCATCGTGTGTACTATAGGTAGCCCAAAGCTCCTCTTCTAACCCAGACACCTTCATTCTTCTTTAAGGTCTTATCCTAGAGCCAAATTGGCAAATCTATGGACCGTGTGCCACTAGTGTACTGGAGGGGGCTGCTCCCCTCCCCCTTTCCACACACTCCTGAGGACATCTCTCACATCACCCACTCTTCTACCCAACAGCCCAATGGGAGAGTTTCCTCCCTCCCCTGTCTAGGGCAGGGGGCTCACATATAGTGGGAGGGTTGCAGTTTGGGCAGTCTCTAAAAGGTTTTCCATCACTGTCCTAGAGCAAGAACTGAACCTTCTATAAATGGGGAAAGCACTCTCTTTCTCTCTCTTTCTCTCTCCCTCTCTCTCTCTCTTTCTCTCTCTCACTCTCCTTTTTTCCCTCTTGCACTATCTTCCCTTCTCATGCTCTCTCTCTTTTCTTCTTCTTTCTCTTTCTCTCCTTCCCTCCCTTTCTTCCTCCTCCTCCAGCCCTCCCTCCCTCCTCTTGACATGTGGAGCCACATCCAGACAGGAACACTGAATAGCAGCAAGGGGTTTGTTTATAAAGCACCTTGTCTTTGTTCAAACTGGTTTCTTTTCTAGTCGTTTCCTTCTCTCCTAATCTCCGATTGAAAATCTATTATTCCCAAGCCAGGAAAAGAGAAGGAGAAAAAAATGAGAGGTCTGTTCCAAGAACTGTTACATCTCTGTCTATGCTGCCCATTTTCTGATTTCTCTGACACTTAGACAATTCCAGTAAGAGCTCGATGCCCAAGTTCCACCTTGGTCAGAGCCAAAGGCCTTCCAGGCCCTGATCCTCTCCCATATTCCTCAGCAGATATCAAGAAACAAGGGCAGGGGGTTAAGGGGAAGATGCAAAAGTCAAGGAAAGTCATTCACACACACACACACACACACACGCACACGCACACGCACACGCACACGCACACGCACACGCACATGCACACACACAAATGCAAAATTCTAGATCTACTATGAACCTCTAGAATCTTGCCTGGCTGACTCATAGCAACATTCAGCCCTTTCTCAGTCAAATCAGAAATGGCTCTGAGAGTAAATTTTCTATACACACCCATACCCACACCCATACACCCACTCAGAATTGCATATGTTTACAAACACAAATCCATCACTGCTTATGCACTTTTAAGGTCAGAGATGGTAGGTCTTGCCGGAGAGGTTCCTGGGCAGAGGGACATCCCCCTTTTCACTTGCCTGTACACAGACCACAGCCATATTTTGTTCTCAGTACCAGATGGGGCTCACAATTCATGTAGAAACTTGCCAGTTAACTCTCCACTATATCCTCCCTCTGTTCAAAGTAGGAGTGTCAAGCAGGCAGCCCACCATCACCCAGGAGCTAACCCCAGTTTCCCTCATTGACCCCCAACTCCATGGTCCTGTCCTCCCCAAGCTGCTAGGGAAGCTGAACTGGGTGGGGTTCCTGCAGCAGCCAGACCTGTGCCCAGTGAGATGGTTTGTGTCAGGCTGTCAGGAGACGCCGCTGAGTCTCCCCAGGAGAGAGAGAAAGAGAACACAGCTCTTGGCCCCAGGCCAGTAGGAACCTCTAACCTGGGGCTGGCATCAATTCTCCCAGCTGATGGAGAAACAAAGGTGCCTTGATCTGACAGCTGGGATTATTGTTGGTTCTGGGAGGTAAGTAAGCGTTCCTTTAAGGGGGGAACATGCCACTGTGTTAACC
The DNA here is from genome assembly GCF_016433145.1 of Gracilinanus agilis. Taxonomy (NCBI): domain Eukaryota; kingdom Metazoa; phylum Chordata; class Mammalia; order Didelphimorphia; family Didelphidae; genus Gracilinanus; species Gracilinanus agilis. The sequence continues at coordinate 403,256,850 of NC_058131.1, read as the reverse complement.
CCACATAGTCAGGTCCAGCACTCGGGCCTAGCTGTCACACTGGGCACTCTGCCAACTACCTCACCCTTTCTCTGGGCACCAGCAACAGGTTCTTGGGAGCCTGAGTGGTCCCTGAAATTGACTTGGGGTGGACTGAAGGGAGGTAAAAAGAGGACAACCAACTCACAATGGAGCCAGAAGCAGATATCCTAAAGAGGGCCACCTAAAGCAGGGGCCCTTCCTAGAGTCCCCATACCATCTCCATACTCCATACATAGCCTCCAACTGTCCCATTTTCCAAGTGGGAAAAGCTTGACACCGTGGCAAGAGCTCCTGAGGGAGGGCACTCCCATCTCAAGTTTCTATAAGTTCCTGGCCATCACCGCCAGTCTAACAGAATGGTCAGTAGGTACTTTGAAAAGGGAAAAGTACTGCCTGGAGCTGCAAGGGGCATCTTCAGGAAACAGACCTTTCCTTTGCCAAGCACTAAGCATGGCCTGCAGGCAAATAAAACAGCAAAGAGACAAGCCAAGTTGGGGGCCAGGAGCAAAGGAAGAACCCTAAAGACTTGGCCAAGGGACTTTGTATGGAAAGGAAGAAAGAAGCCCCTCTCCTCTTCCCTCCACCCCCCTTACATATAGTCTTCAGACCAAGGTATCCTGGCTTCTTGGAGAATCAATCACAGTCAATAAACCAACAAACATTTATTAATTACCTACTGTTTGCAATGCCCAAAGATTCTCCATTCACTCAATCCTTTAAGACACACACTAGGACAGAGCACTCCACAGCCACATATGGAAAGCAGAAGTTCCAGAGGGAAGTAGACAATGGAGTTTCCAGAATCTCTTGGTCCAAGTCAAGTTAATAAGCATTTATTAAGCGCTTACTATGTGCCAGGTACTGTGCTAAGTGCTGGAGATTCAAAAAAAGGCAAAAATAGAACTTGATCTCAAGGAGCTCCCATCCTTCTTCTTTTTTTTTATCCTTATCTTCAGTCTTAGAATCAATACAAAGTATTGGTTCAGAGGCAAAAAAAAAAAAAAAAAAAAAAAAAAAAGTAGTAAGAGCTAGGCAATTGGGATCAAGTGACTTGCCCAGGGTCCCACAGCTAAGAAGTGTCTGAGGTCAGTTTTGAACCTAGGACTTCCTAACTCCAGCCCTATCTACTGAGTCACCTAGCTGCCCCAACGAGTTTATTTATATTCTACATTACATACATCTACAACATGGACATCTCCAACCTTCAAACAACTATGTAAGTATATTCAAGATCTATGCAGTGTAAGTGGGAAGTAATCTTAGAGGAAAGGCACAAGCAGTTGGGATTGGGCGGAGAACTGGAAAATGCCTCTTTTGGAGGCAGTATTTGAACTGAATCTAGCTAAAAATGAGGGAACCTAGGAGACAGACACAAGCATGGAGAGCATTCCAGACATGTGGAATAGCCGGTGAGAAGGCTAGATGAGGGAGATGGAGTGTCATGTTCAAGGAATAGCAAGAAGGCCAGAGAAGCTGGATTGTAGACTTTGTGGAAAGGAGGAAAGGACCAAGTTGTGATGGACTTTAAAAGCCAAAGAGAGGATCTTCTATTTGATCCTGGAAGTGACAAGGAGCCCCTGGAGGTTACTAAATAGAGGGTAGATCTGTACTTTAGGGAGACCATTTTGACAGCTAAGTGGAGGGTGGACAGAAGTGAGAAGAGTCTTGAAGCAAGGAGACCGGTCAGAAGACTATTGCAGCAGTTTAGTGAGAAGTGATTAGGGCCACACCAGAGTGGCAAATGGTCCACAGTGCCCATGAAGAAGACAGCCCCAGTGAACACCTTCCCAAGCAGCAAGAGTAAATAGCCCTTCTAATTCCTTGACTTCTATTATTCCCCAAAGGCTAGAAGAGAAGGCGATGGAATGTTGTTGTTCAGTTGTTTTTCATGTCCAACTTTTTGTGACCCCTTTTGGAGTTTTCTTGGCAGACATACTGGAGTGGTTTGCCATTTCCATTTCCAACTCATTTTACAGATGAGGAAACTGACAACAACTATATACTAGGCACTTTACAAATATTATCTCACTAGGACAGCTAGGTGGCTCAGTGGATAGAAAGCCAAGTCTAGAGATGTAAGGTCCTGGAATCAAATCTTACCTCAGGCACTTACTAAGTATGTGACTCTGGGCAAGTCACTTGACCACCATTACCTAGCCCTTTCTGCTCTTCTGTCTTGGAACTGAAATATAGTATTGATTCTAAGACAGAAGGCAAGGGTTTAAAAAACAAACAAATATCATCTCAGATGATCCTCACAACCCTGTGAGAGAAGAGCTGTTAATTTCCCAATTTTATAGTCAAAGAGACTTGAAGCAAACTTGTTCAGAGCTACATAGATAGTAAGTGTCTGAGGCTAGGCTTGAACCTAAGCCTTCCTGACTGAGGTCCTAGTACTCTGAGCATTCATTGCACCATCTAGCTGAATCTCAAGTGCTTGCAATTCTTCAAAGGAAAACACAAGAGAAGTAAACAAGCAGCATTGCATTTACCAAGAGTCTTGGGCTTTTCCTGGGCATCTTCTTCAGTCTGATGAAAGTAGGGAGGCCAAGAGTTCAGTGGTTGTGATCCTTTGGGATATGAGGTCATTACAGAAAAGGGGAAATGAGCACGTTGATGGAGATGGCCAGGACAGGGGTGAAAAGATGAGCATTTGTCCCTGTTCAGAGAGGTCAAGTGGAATGGCAAGGGGACAGTTAATAATGCTTTATAAGGGGCAGTTAGGGCATACAGTGGATAGAGAACCAGGCGTAGAGTCTGGAAGACCTGAGTGCAAATCTGTCCTCAGATGCCTTCTAGCTGTGTGACCTTGGGCAAGTCACTGAATTCCATTTACCATGCTCTTATCTTTCTGTCTTAGAGTTGTTACTAGGCAGAAAATAAGGGTTTAAAAACAAATAATACTTTAAAAACTGAATGGAATGATAATATAATGTCCCTGCCAAGAGGAACTATTTTTTAATTGTCTTTTGAGCTGGGATGGAGTATTCACTCAAGCCTATATAGCTTGTACCTTACTTACACGGAGTAGGCACATAAAAAGTGCTTGTTGAATTGAATCCCCTAGTGACCAAGCTTTCAGGTAAATAGCAAGAAAGCCAATAAGAAATAACCTAACAACTAGCTTTGAGTTCCTTGAGGACAGGGGCCATGGCTTATCATTCTCCTTTCTCCCACACATTCTGTTAACCATACTCACAGAGGCAGCTGGAGGTGGGAGTCAGTGGTTAGAGTGCCAGGTCTAGAATTGGGAGGACCTCAATTCAAATCTGGTCTATACTTCCTAGTTGTGTGATTCTGGGAAAGTCTTTTAACCCCAACTACCTAGCCCTTACTGCTCTTCTGCCTTGGAACTGATACTTAGTAGTCAATTCTAAGACAGAAGGTAAGAGTTTTTTTAAAAAATCATATTCTCAGATGACATCTTAGAAGCATCTAGTCCAGTCTTTCAATAGACTTAGTAAATGTTTGTTGATCAAATGCTGAGTTTTAGAGGGCAGCTAGGTGGCTCAATGTATAGAGAGTCAGGCCTGGAGTTTGGGAGGTTCTGAGTTCAAATCAGAATTCTGGGGAATGTCCTTCGACTGGGGAATGGCTGAACAAATTGTGGTATCTGTTGGTGATGGAATACTATTGTGATCAAAGGAATAATGAACTGGAGGAATTCCATGTGAACTGGAATGACCTCCAGGAAGTGATGCAGAGTGAAAGGAGCAGAACCAGGAGAACATTGTACACAGAGACTGATACACTTTGGTACAATCGAACATAATGGACTTCTCTACTAGCAGCAATGCAAGGATCCAGAGCAAGGCTGAGGGACTTTGAGAAAGAAAACTAGCCACATTCAGAGGAAGAACTTTGGGAGGAGAAACAACAGCTTGAACACATGGGCTGATGGTGATATTATTGGAGATGTAGATACTAAATGATAACTCTAGTCCAACTATCAATAATTTGGAATTAGGTCTTAGATAATGATACATGTAAAACCTAGTGGAATTGTGTGTCAGCTACGGGGAGGGGGGTTTGGGGAGAGGGAAAGAACATGAAACATGTAACTATGGAAATTTTTCAAAAGAAAAATTTAAAAAAGAAAAAAATCTGAATTCTGACACCATCTAGTCATGTAATGCTGGACAAATCACTTAACCCCTATTGCCTAGCCCTTATCACTCTTCTGTGTTGGAACCAACACTTAGTATCGATTCTAAGACAGAAGGAAAGGGTTTTTAAAAAAGAAGAAAATGTTGAGTTTTTGCTACCTAAGGAAGGACTGTACGGTATGAGTGGAGAGTTTTTTTGGAGGACCACTGGCAAATAGATATACACATATAGGACTATATAAATGCTTATTCCCAATTAAGAAGATGCTAGAATAAACTGTAGAGCCAGCTGGGAAATTTCAGCTTTCTGACACCTATCGGCACCAGCAACCCCCAATAGCATAGTTCTCCTGGCACTATACCAGCTGGGCAGCCTCTTTCCCATCCCTAGGCCCTTATTCCTTAGACTAGCTCCTCAGATTCTATCCCCCAAGACTAAATAAACATCCACAGTGGGCCAAGAGCTATCTGGAATGTTGGATTGTCTACAAGGGACCAGGAGGAAAGACATGTAAGGTCAAGGGAGAAGCAAATCATAAAAAATTTAATTTAATTTAAAAAGGGAAAGCTCAACCCAGAGATCCCTAGGGAAACAACTAAGAATCAGATATTCATTGAATGTTAGAAGCAGAAGACATCTTGGAGAAAATCTAATTCTCTTGATGAGGAAAAAAAAAAAAAAAAACAAGCACAGATAGATGATCTGCCCAGTCAAGGTCACGATGGCGGTGAGGGGCAGGACCAGAACCAAAGATCCTTAACACCAGTCTAATGCCATTTCTAACACATTACATTCAAGAAGGAAAGATGAAGCCATGGCAGAGAGGATCAGGAAAAGGGCTTGCCTCCAAGGAGCCCGACGGTCCTCTCTGTATGACCTTGTAAAAAACTCTCTCTGGATCCACCTTGCTGGAGGCTCTGGGGCAGGAGGCAGTCCGTAGTAACTGCAAGGTAGGACCGAAGAATAGAGAACGATGGTTCCCTAGAAGAAGTAGATAAGAAGGTCATCCTTTGTCCTGGGTGGTTAGTGGGGAAGCCCTGGAGACGCTAACTTTCTATCTCGCCCAAGGGGACCAATCATGCACCTAATTCTGCCTGGGAGGTCCAGAGGAGTACAGAGGAAAACCATCATCTTCAGGAGGGTCTCCGGGAGGCCCGGGAAGAAACTCCGCTCTTCTGTTTGGATGATTTTTTTTTTTAATGAGAATCTTTATTATACAGCCTTAGTAACTAAGAAATGCTCTACAAGCCCAGGAACTAAGAGCAAGAAGTCCCGGAGGGAGGTGGCTTACCCAACAGGCGTTGCTGCTCTGCCACCTGGTGGTGAGAGGAGGAAAGGTGAAGTAAAGCAGCATGGATGAGGGCACTGCCCTGCCACCTGGTGGAAAACTGCAGCATGACCGGGAGCACATTAAACCCATAATCAGAGAACTTCACATGGAGATAGATGAGAGACTCAGATCTAAAACGAAAAGGGACTTCACCATTTCTAACTCCCTAGAAGGGAACTGAGACTCACAGAGATTAAATGATTTGACCAGGGTCCCAGAGGTAGTAATTGACAAGCATTTTTCAAGCTTTTACTATTCGCCTGGCACTTTGCTAAGTACTTATGATATGAAAGGCAAAATAGTCCCTGCCCTCAAGGAACTCATAGTCTAATGGGAAACTTACAAGCTAGAGCAGCAGATAACTGAGCTAAGATTCAACCCCAAATCCATCGATCAATAAGCATTTATTAGACACCTAGATTTGCCACGAACTATGCTAGGTGCTGGAGATACAAAGTAAAAAACAAAAATAAAAACAAAACATCAGGGACCTTCAAGGAGCTTACAGGTATATATTTATTTTATTCAATTTATTTATTTAGAACACTTATTTATTTATTTATTGGGATTATTTATTTATTTGGTTGGTTGTTTGTTCGTTTATTTATTTATTTATTTGGAATATTTCTCCATGGTTACATGATTCTTGATCTTTCCCACCCCTCTTCTCTCTCCACTCCCTGAGATGACAAACAATTCCACTAGGTTATACATGTAGCATCGTTCCAAATTTATTTCCATATTATTCATATTTGCAATAGAGTGATCTTTTAAAGCCAAAACCCCAATCATATCGGGATATATCTAAGAAAGAAATATATAATATTTATATTTAAATAAAATATATGATACTAAGTAATAACAGTCCATATTTATTGAGCATTTTAAGGTTTGTAAAAATTTATACACATGAGCTCATTTGATGATGTAGCAGCTAGGGAGATCAAGAAAGGCTTCCTGTAGAAAATAAAACTTGAGTCAATTGCCTCAATGTTCTGGCTACATTGTCTGTATCCTCAATTAACCAGTTAATCTCCCAAGACTTCATGGATGGCAGAGCCGTAGAGTAACTTAGAATTATTAGGAAGAATTCAATGAATATTTTATTTTGTACCAAGGCCTATGCTAGATGTTAGAGGACAAAAAAGAAGAACAAAATGGTAACTTTGCCTCCAAAAAATAATAAAACCTACAATTACCACCTCTGCCACTCACATTCATCTGGTTTACAGTTTACAAAGCACACTGTGCTTTATATTGTATTGTGTTGTGTTGTGTTGTATTATAATTCCCACAACACTCTTGGGAGGTATGAAGTACAAGTATGTTAACATCATTGGAGGTTCCTTGATACAGCTCATAATAGAGACGACTTTGTCCCAGGATTGCTAATGATCAATATCAAGAAAGGTATAAAAGAAGGAGAGGTGTGTTCATCAAACGTATTTTGCCACTGTCATGAAACATGGCCACACAGAGTCCATTTGGAAGAGGGAATACTTATGGTCCTTAACCTGGAATCCATGAACTTATTTTTTAAAGATTTTGATCATTGTGCTTCAATATAATTGATATTTCTATTTAATCCTATGTATTTTATATTATGCAGTTAAAAACATTATTCTACCCTATACCAAGAGAAGGTCAAAATGGGTATATGATTTAGACATAAAGAGAGATACCCCAAGTAAATTAGGGGAGCATGGAATAGTTTACCTCTCAGATCTATGAATAAGGGAAGAATTTGTGACTAAACAAGAGATAAAGAATGATATGAGATTTTAAAAATGAATAATTATGATTATTTAAAAAGGGTTTGTACAAAAATATCAATACCACCAATAATGGAAGAGAAATGACAAACCAGTGGGAAAATTTACAGCAAATTTCTCTGATAAGGGTTTCATTTTTTAAATATATAGAGAACCGAGTTAAATTTATAAGAATTCAAGTCATACTCCAATTGAGAAATGGTCAAAGGATATGAACAGGCAGTTTTCAGATAGAAAAAAATCAGAACTCTCTATAATCATTTGAAAAAATATTCTAAATCACTATTGATTAGAGAAATGCAAATTAAAACAACTCCAAGGTATCATCTCACATTTATCAGATTGACTAATATGACAGCAAAGGAAAGTGATAATGTTGGAGGGGATGTGGCAGAATTGGAACACTAATGCACTGTCGGTGGAGTTGTGAATTGATCCAACCATTCTGGAGGACAATTTGGAACTATGCCAAAAGGGCTATAAAATCGTTCATACACTTTGATCCAATAATACCACTGCTAGATATGTATCAAAAAGACATTTTAAAAGGGGTGGGGGAAGGAATGATATATTTGTACAAAAATATTTATAGTGGCTCTTTCTGTTATAGCAAAGAATTGGAAATTATGAGGATTTCCATCAATTGGGGATGGCTAAACAAGCTGTGATATATGATTGTGATAGAATACTATTGCACTATGAGAAATGAGGAGCAGAAGAATTTCACAAAAAACTGAAAAGATCTACCTGAACTGATCCAGAGTGAATTAAGCCGAACCAAGAAAACATTGTATACAGCAATAGCAATTGTACAATGTAACATTATATGCAGTAATAGATTTATATAATGATCAACTGTGAATGACTTAGTTACTCTTAGAAATATCATCATCCAAGACAATTCTGAGGGACTTAGGACAAAAGAATGCTATCCACTTCTAGAGAAGGAATTGATGGAGTCCAAATGCAGTTTGAAGTACACTATTTTTCGTTTTATTTTATTTGTGTTTTTATTTGGGAGTTTTGGTTTCATATGAGCATTCTTTCACAACATGACCAATATGGAAATATGTTTTGCAACATCATACATGTATAACCCAGACCAAATTGCTTTCCATCTCAGGGAGAGGGAAAGAAAAAAAGAGAGAGATAATTTGAATCTTATAAATCCAGAAAACATGTTTAAAATGTTATTACATGCAACAGGGAAAATAAAATAGTTTTTAAAAAGAAAGTGATGGAGAAAATGTTAATAGTACAGATTAAACTTAAAAGTGAATCCCATACTTGGAGGGAAAAAAACACATTATTCTGAGAAAGGGGTTACCACACTAACAAAGGGAAAGTGAAGAGTCCCTTCTCTAGAACTTAAGAGCTCCTCTAGGTGTTCTTGTTGTGGATGACAATGTAGTGATTGCATCATATCTCTGAACATCACAAAGGATTCTAAACAAAATCCTCAACCACTCAAAGAGGTTGAGGATTTCATTATACTCAGGAAAATCCAAGTGGCTGAAGAATGTTCATTGTCTAGACCACTGCGTGAAGCTGGAAGGAGAATCTATTGAGCAGATAGACTGGTACAGAGATCTTAGACAGATATTATAAAGAGATGAGCCCAGAACTAAACAGAAGAAAGAAAAAGGTTAGATCAGATTTGAGAAATTATAGTATTTTCAAAGTCCCTATGTTGTTTTCCTGAAATATGGGCAGTAAACATTTTTTCAGTATTATATATATTCTTGTTATTAGAGGTAGCATGGAATAGTGGATAGAGTGCTAGGCTTGGTGCCAGGAAGATCTAGGTTCAAATCCTACTCTAACAACATCTTTAAGGAGCTGGATAAGTCATTTAACTTCTCTGTATTTCAACAAGTCTGCTATGGCTTATGGATAGTTGGTACAAGGAATACTCATACTAGAAATTCTTCATACTGACAAAAATTACAATTATCCTTCGAATACTTGAATATTGTCCTGGTAATGCCTTATGTCTGTGAAGCATGGGATGCCACAGTCTCTGAAGAACCAAATTATGAGTCACTCGGGGCAAGGGAGGGACTCATGGTGGGTGTAAATAGGTCGCAGCAAATTTCTACCAGGATTCATGCACAATAAGTGGTATAAATGGTATCATTAAAGAAATGTATGACCAGAAAATGAGTGAGTCAGCTGGTGATGTATCAAGCAAGAAGGATAACAGATGGACAATTGGCCTATGTTGCTGGTACCCAGGAAATATTAGGACACCTAAAGGAAGAGCCATAGGATATTGGGCAAGCTCTCTATGGAAAACATAAAAGAAAGCACAAACAAGAGTTGCATGGTATGAGAAGGCACAGATGGGTCACAATCTTCATGGTTAGCAGAGGGAAAGGAGTCCTAATTTGATGAAATTATAGATTTATTAAAGTGTCATAGCCTAGAGCAGTGATGGGCAAACTACGGCCCACAGGCCAGATGCAGTCCCCTGAAATGTTCTATCCAGTGGTGTGACATTATTACTAATCTGAATTCAACGAGTAGGATACAATACAATGAAACTTCGAAAGAGTTGCCTTAGAAATAGACTGACAGATGAACATTACCTTTCCTTTGGCCCCCTCTTTAAAAAGTTTGCCCATCACTGGCTAGAGGATAGGAGATTGATGGTCTGGCCATTCTAGTCTACTTGTGTTCCTCATATATGTTGCTCCACCTCTCATGTACAATGCTTTGTACTGGCGATCCCCACGATCTCCCTCCTCCCTTCTACCTCTTGAATTCCTGGCTTTCTTCAAGATTCAACTCAAGTACCACTTTCTGCACGAGGTCTTTCTTGGTCTCCTCAGCTGTCTAGTGTCTTCTTATCTAAGGTTACCTTATGTCTGCTTTGTATGTGTCTTGTATATCTTAGATGTATGTTCTCTCTTGCAATAGAATGTAAGCTCTTTGAGAGCAAAGACTTGGCTTCATTTGTCATTGTATTCCCAGTGCCTGGTACATCAAGCAGGCACTAGCTAAATGCTTGTTGATTGATCCTGGAGAACTGGGGAACAGAGGGAGACCCTGGGTGTTCATGCCCCCTCCCCCAAGAATGTCTCTGATGAGACCATTTGTTTTCAAATAGTTTTGAAACACATGTCCACTTCCTCATATGCACCCACTCTGCCAGCCAAAGTCACAAACTAAGCAAATAAAGTTAAAGGGTTAATTAATCATCATCATTCATGTGGTTGAAGGATTATTAGCTAAAGAGGGTGCCTAAATATTCTTCAACCCTTCCCAGGCTACACTGTGAGTTTAGTCACAAGAAAAACTTCCTGAGAATGAGGATTGGGGTCCTAAATGACTTAAAAACTAAAGTTATAGACTCACTTTCCATAAAAGTCTTTACAAGCAAGATAGATTATATCTATCTTTAGTGATTTAAAATATTCCTGCTCTCAGACAAGGAGAAGAAGCAATAACATGGGATCCCAGGGGCATTTGGTAAACAAGCACCCCCCTAATCCACACGTGCCACATGCCATCAGTAGGTGGTCCTTACAGCAACCTCAAGGATGAACAAGTTTCCCTGCCACCAAAAGACAGAGAGACATACTGAGGCATTAGAAAATAAGACTCAAAATGGAAGCCTGGGATGGGCTAACTTTAGGATTCCATAGTCTTCTCTCCATCCTTCATCACCAGATCAGGCTGGGCCATAAAGATTCATCTCAAACTTTCTCTGCTCCCTACCTCCACTGAAGTGACCAGACCCACCTTGAAGTGCTGAGCTGGTTTCTCTCTCCCCAGGGGAGGCTGTACCCATTCTATTCCCCTTCAGCATGTAGTCCTAGATTCTGGCCTAGTTTGTGACAAAAGACAGGAAAGATTTCTCTTCTAACTGGTGGGGACGAGGCGGTGGCGGGGGGCAGGAGGGGGTGTAGAATATAGAGGGTAACAGAGGTAGGAAGGAGGCAGAAAACTGGCTCATTAACACAAAATTATTCTTTGGCTAGTACACTGAGGACTGTGGTGGAAACAATTGCTCACAAATAACCAAAGCAACATTTGTAAAATATGAGAATCTACTTAGTCAACATTATTCATTAGCTCTTTTGAAACATTTCTCTTTGTTTAAATATGAGCAATGAGACCAAAGCCTCCACGCCCAGTTTCTTTCTTCTGTTTTTTTTTTTTTAGATTAAAAAATTTTTTATGAAATGTTTTTCTCCTGAAGTTCAGTCCTACCACCATTTTCCAATGGAGATTTTGGGAAAGAGAAGATAGATTCCATGTCTTTGTTGGGTCTCAATTTCCCCTACCATAAAGTAGGAACAATAAACTCCTTCCTTGCCACCCCCTCTTCTTGATCTACAGTAAGAGAGGGGAGAGACTGCCTTTCATATTCCCAATCATCTCATAATGCTTGTGGTCTCCCAGCTAAAGACCCACTAGGGCTTTTAGCATTGGTTAAAGATGCAATAACCTCAACTCCAACATATCTTACCCACACTGCTATTGACCTATTGCTTTCTGATTCCATCTGATTCCTGGAGGCTCCTTAGGCTCCAAGCTCAAGCTATAGGTGCTCAACTCATAGTGGAGAAGAGAGAAGAATGTATTTCCAAAAGCTGTGCATCGATCGTTTGGGTGATGTGAGAAGTGAGTTCTGGTCCCTCTAGTTCTCTTGGTTCCCTTTCACCTTGGAGCAGCACCTGGTAGCTTTCTTGGGGAATGGGAAAGGTTGGCTCTGTATTTTTAATTAAGCTCCTGAGGATTAGGGTATATTTTTAGGCAAGACAGTCATCTTCCATTAATAAATAGCATTCAGCAGCCCTCTCAGAACTAATGGGCATGTCTTCAGGGAAACCAAAGTTCCTTTATTTAGATGAGAAAAGCCAATTTGCTTTGGGGGGAGGGGGGAATTGCTAAACCTTAGAATTAGTGAACCTATGTCATGTATGTGCATGCATATTGGACCACATGTAAGTACGTATTTGCTAAACAAGTTCACAAATTTGTACTTTCGAGAATCTCTCAGGATCTTCTTTTCTTCCTTCCTTCCTTCCTTTCCTCTCTTTCTTTCTTTCTTTCTTTCTTTTTTTCTTTCTTTCTTTCTTTCTTCCTTCCTTTCTTTCTTCCTTCCTTTCCTTCTGTCTTAGAATCAATAAGTATAGGTTCCAAGGCAGAAAATCAGTAATGGCTAAGCAATGGGGGTTAAGTGGCTTGCCCAGAGTCACACAGGAAGTATCTGAGGCCACATTTGAACTCAGTACCTCCTCCCTCCAGGCCTGCCTCTCTGGTCACTGAGCCATCTAACCGCCCCTTGACCTAATTTCAATGTAATGAGGCAGAGAATTCAGGCTGAAAGCCAAGCTCAGCCCTACAATTTCCATATTCATTGGTTTAAGTGCAATTTGGCCAATCTATCCCTTCCTTGGCTCCCCTCTCCTCCAGTACTACTGAGGAAGGTCGACATTTCCCTAAATCTATTCCTATTGGTATAGCCCCTAGGAGCCTGATGGGAAGTCTGACCCTGTGTCTCCCACCTCATTTCATCATTATTGAATCTCCCAATCTATTCTCAGATTCTTCTCTTCTCAAACTCACCAGCCTAGCTGATGGGCACAATCTGAACCTCTTTAGAAGCTGCACCAGCAGTTGCAAAGCAATGGCTATGGTAGAAGCCAGGCATTGTGCTACTGGTCTAGTCTCTGCAAGGAAGGTGGACGCTGGGGTCTACTCCTTTCGCCTCATTATGGCAGAGGATTGCCAGATGGAGCATTAGTGCCATCTGTGTGGAGTGTCAGATGGCACCATGACAGGAAGGGTAGGCTTGAGCTCAGGCCTAGTTCTTGTTTCCCTGTTCCCTCTGACCTTAGCTGAAAGAGATGGAAAGATGAGGCTCCCTCACCAAGTCTGAAGGTTTCCTCTGTGACTGCCGTCTAACACTGGATTTCAACCCCTATCTGAGTGAAGGGCAAACAAAGCAAAGAATAACTAGATGGCTTAGTGGATTGAATGCCAGGCCTAAAGTCAGGAAGACCAGAATTCAAATTCAGTCTCAGACATTGACTACCTGTATGACCCTGATCAAGCACTAATCTCTGCCTCAGTTTCCTCATTTGTAAAATTAGAATAATGGCACCTATTTCCCAAGGGTCTTGTGAAGATCAAATGAGATAATTTTAAAGCACTTAACATACTGCTTGGCACAGAGCAAATACTATATAAATGTTATCTATTGTTAAGGGAGCTTCTTCCCATGACCTTCTAGAACCAGGTCCCTAGAGTTCTGAGGCTAGAGTTTATTCTAAAAACTTAGAGCTGGAAAAGACTCCAGAAATCCCCAGAAATGGTCCCTTAATTTTGCTGAAGACTGCAGAAGGTGATTTGGCCAAAGTTCTACATCAGTGGTACAGTCAGATCTAAAAATTCTTTCCTCTCAATCTTGAGTGCAATAATACTTTCCTTTTGCTCTCTGAGTGTCAGGTCTAGCATATTTGCACAATGCTTTATCAAAGAATGGTATGTTGGAACAGGGAGATGATCATAGGACAGAACCAAGAACAAAGAAGGATCCTTCTCCAAATCAAGAGCTATGTCAGGCAACGGCAACAATAAAATAATAATAATGTTGTTCAGTCATTTTCAATCCTATCCAGCCCTTCATGATTTCATTTGGGGGTTTCCTGGCAAAGACACTGGAGCAGTTTTATTATTTCCTTCTCCAGTTTATTTGACAGATGAAGAAACTGAGGAAAACAGGGTTAAGTGACTTGTTCAGAGTCACAGCTAGGAAGTGTCTTAGGCCAGATTTGAACTCTGGATGATGCATCTTCCTGACTCCAGGTCCAGCACTCTATCCAGTGAATCACCTAGCTGCCCACAGGAATAATAGCTAACATTTACATAGCATTTACTATGTGCTATGTACCATGCTAAGTCTACAGCACCAAAGATCTCAGAACTGTCAGGTTTGTGTCAATTGTAAGTCACCTCAGGCAAAGGGCTCTAGTCTGCTCCTACGCTGGGATCTCAACTCAGACTTTCCTCTGCCTAACAAATCTCCCAAGGATTAATTTATCAACTCTAAACAGGCAACTCTCAGGTCTATTTGTCCAGTCCTAACCTACCTCCAGATTCCATTTTCACATCCTTAATTGCTTATTGGAAATCTTGAACTTGTTGCCCCATAAACACCTTAAACTCAATTTGTCCAAAACTCAACTAATTAACGTTCTCCCCAAACCTTTCCCTCTCCCTAACTTCACTTATTGTTGTTGAAGTCCTCATTATCCTCCTAGTAACTGAGGATTACAACCTTGATATCATCCCCAACTCTTGATTCTCTCATTCCCATATTCAATCAGGGGTCAAATCCTGGCTTTTCTACCATTATAACATCCCTAAGGTTTACTCCCTTCTCTCCTCTGACACTGCCACCAGGCTGGTGGAGGCCTTCATCACATTTATCATCTAAATTAACAATAGCTTGCTGGCCCAGGTCTCACTTTCTCATATTTCTCCTAGTCCAAGTCCCTTCTCCACTAAAATATCAAAAGTGAGCCTCCTTGCGCATGGGTAGGGGGGGTGCGGGGGGGGGGAATTGAAGGGGAAAGGAGGAGCATGAATCATGTAACCATGTTAAAAATGAATATTAATAAATGTTTTAAAAAAATTAAAAAAAAAGTGAGCCTCCACATCTGAATATATATCATTGCCCTAATCAATAAACTCCAGTGACTCCCAGACACCTCCAGGATCAAATATAAAATTCTCTATGTGGCTTTTAAAGAAATTCATAACCTGACCCCTTCCTGTCTTTCCAGTCTTCCAACAATTCACTCCTCACTCCTTTCCCTGTCCTCTGAGATCCAATGATAATGGTCTCCTGGATGTTCCTGGAATGAGATGCTCATCTCCTGACTCCAAGAATTTTCGCTGGCATCTTCAATGCCTGAAAAATTCTCTCCCTCTTCATTTCTGTCTCTTCTCTTCCTTCAGGTCCCAGATAAAGTCCTACCTTCTGCAAGAAAATTTTTCCTCCTTAACCTTGGAGTTTTCCCTCTGGAAATATTGCCAATTTATCCCTCAAATATTCTGTTTGTACATAACTATTTGCATGATGTCCCTTCCATGAGCTCCTTGGAAGAAGTGCTTTTCTTTCCTTCTTTCTTTTTTGTCTTTTCTTTGTGTCCCCAGAATTTATAGCACAATCAATGCCTGGCACATAGCAGATATATGATAAATGCTTCTATTGACTCAACATGATGTGAATTCCCTTTAATAGTCAACTATTTAGAAAGTAGACATTAACTAAGGATCTACTGTGTGGCAGACACTATATTAAACCCTGAAGATACAAGGAAAGACAAGACTAGTGTCCCTTCTCAAGGATTTTACATTCTAATGGGAGAGATGTGTATATAAATAGTTGTATCCAAAATACATGTAGATTGGATGAACAATAACCTTAGAGGTGACAGCTTTAGCTGCTGTAGGGCCTGGGAAAGACCTACTATAGAAGATGTCATTTGAACTGAGTCTTGATGGAAGTCAGCAACTTTAAGAGTTAGAGAATTACAGGCATGGGGGACAACCAGGGCAAAAGCCTAAAGAAAAGAGAAGTTTTCGTGCAAGGAACAGCAAGTAGGTTGGTGTGCTGAATCATATAGTACATGAAGAGAAGTAAAGTGTGAAAAGACTGAGAAGATAGGAAGGGGTCAGTTTATATAAAGCTTTAAAGGCCAAATAAAGGACTTACTATTTGATCCCAGTTGAAATAGGGAGCTACTGAAGTTTACTGAGTAGGTGAGTGGGCCAGTCAGAACTACACTTCAGTGGAATATTATTGTGCTCAAAGGAATAATAAACTGGAGGAATTCCATGTGAACTGGAAAAACCTCCAGGAATTGATGCAGAGTGAAAGGAGCAGAGCCAGAAGAACATTATACACAGACTGATACACTGTGGTAAAATCGAATGTAATGGACTTCTGTACTAGCAGCAATGCAATGACACAGGACAGTTCTGAGGGATTTATGGAAAAGAATGCTACCCATATTCAGAGGAAGAACTGCAGGACTGGAAACAGAAGAACAACAATTGCTTGAACGCATGGGTTGAGGCGGACATGATTGGGGATGTAGACTCGAAACTACCACACCAATGCAACTATCAACAATTTGGAAATAAGTCTTGATCAATGATACATGTTGAAACCAGTGGAAATACACATCAGCCATGGGGGGAGGGGGAAATGGGGGGGGGATGAAGGGGAAAGTAAGAGCATGAATTATGTAACCATGTTAACTTTTCAAAAAATAAATATTAATAAATGTTTTTTAAAAAAGAACTACACTTCAGAAAGATCATTTTGACAGCTATGCAAAGAATGAAGTAGGGTGGAATTAGAGGTAAGAAGGCCAATTAGAAGGTAACAGTCCAGGTAAGAGGTAATGGCTTGAACTATGTGGGGTTTGTATAAATGAAGAGAGGGATATATATGTATGAGAGATAATTTAAAGGTAGAAAAGACAAATTTAAGCAACTAAGGGGGTTGAAGGAAAGCATAGAGTTAAAAGATGACAATAAAGTCATAAACCTGCATGATTGAAAGGTGCTTGCTTTAGCAGTACATATAGGTATATATAGTATTCTCTAATGCTATAGGGCAATTTAGAAGAAGAATGATTTTAGAGAGAAACATAATGAATTCTGTTTTGTACATTTGAAGCTTGCCTTCAGGATATGCCAACAGTATATTCCACTCAAATGGCAAGGGGAATGATTTCAGAAAAATCTGAGAAGACTTATATGAGCTGATGCAAGAACCAGGAGAACACTGTGCACAATAACACCAATACTGAAACAACAGAAAAAGACTTCAGCTACTCTAATCATGACAATGATCCCAAACAATTCTAAAGGACTTGTGACAAAATAATGTGATCCATTTCCAGAAAGAGAACTATTAAAGTTTGCATGCAGATTGAAATATATTGTTTTTCACTTTATTTTCCTTTTTTTCCAACATGACAAATATAGAAATATATTTGAATGATTTCATATGTATAATGGATATCATATTGCTTACCTTCTCAATGGGTAGGGAAGAGCTGGAGGCCAGGAGTAAAAAATATGAATATTTAAAATTAAAAAATTTTAATTATTAGATCTCACAAGAGGATAGGGTGATGGGGATGAGATAGAGAAAGAGAGAGAACTGGGAGTTGTCTGCATGGAGATGATCATTAGACCCATAGGAATAGATGAGAATACTAAGTGAAATAATGTAAGGAGAAAAGAGGAGGCCCAGGACAGAGCCTTTGGAGATAGTTAGTGGCTATAACATGGATAAAGTTTCAGCAAAGGAGCCTGAGAAACAGTCCAGAGAGGAAGGAAGAGAAGCAAGAAGAGCAAAAGAAACAAGTGAAAAATAGAGAAAAGAAAGTAAGCTGGGGCAAATAGGTGGCTCAGTGAATAGAGGGTCAGATCTGGAATCAAGAAGACCTAAGTTCAAATCTGGCCTCAGACACTTCCCAGCTGTATGACCCTGGGCAAGTCACTTAACCCCATTTAACTAGCCCTTACCACTCTCTGCCTTGGAACCAATACTTAGTATCCATTCTAAGACAAAAAGTAAGGGTTTAAAAAAAGAGAGAAAGGAATTGACCGATAGTGCTACAGAGAGATAAAGAAGGATCAGAATTGAGAAAAGACGGTTGGTTTTGGCAATTAAGAAGTCGTTGCTAACTCTGGACAGAGCAACTTCAGTTGAGTGATAAGTCGATTCATTTTCCTTGGCCTTAGTTTCTCCTCATATATACGATGAGAGGACTAACCTAGATGGCTTCGGAGATCCCTTCCACTGAGATTACCTGAGTTTAGAAATCAGACTCCAAAGGTTTGGGAAGTGAGTGAAAGGAGAAGTGAAAATAATGAGTGTAGACAACTTTTCATAGGACTTTGGCTGGACAAAGGAAAGACCGACATAAAAGGAAAGTTTGAGTGAAGAGTTTTCTAAGGATAGGAAGATTTGATAATGTTTGTAGGCAGCATCAAAGAAAGCAGTAGTTAGAGAATGAAGGATGATGAGAAAGAGAGGATCAGTTTTCAGGAGAATATGCCAAATAAGATGAGACGGGTGGGGTCAAAGCTGGATGGATAAAGATGGACTTTAACAAGAAGAGTTACCTTCTCATCATAAAGAAAAGTAGGAGAGAATGAGGGATGATTTCAGGGACGTCCAAAATGTAGATAAAGACTGAAGAGAGAATCTGTTTTCTCATGAGGCAAGGTCTTCTACTGATAGGGCAGAGGAAGGAATGGTATGGGAGCCCTAAAGAGATAAGATGTTTGGAATGGCCCCTGTGGGAAATGGGATAATGATTAAATTGGGGGAAAGCAAATGGAATACCCTGGTGAGCCTCTATGAGATTTATAGTACACCCAATCAACACCTTTGCAAGTCTTCTTCAGCTCCATTTCAGCCACACATAAGTAAAAGCAGAGGAAGCAAAAGGTGGGCATAATCTAGGGTTTTGTTTCAGCAAGGCATGAGTGGCAATAGGGCACGAGAGCTAGGGATTCAAGAGTAGTGGATACTATAGAGTTGAACTGGTTAACTAAAGGATTGAGAAGGGAGGAAATAAAGGCTAGTTCAGGGGTGATTGCCTACTGAGGTCTGGAGGGGATGAAGAGACTGAAGGCCATAATGAGGATGAAGACAAAGAGGAGTAAATGCACAGGGAGAGATGTAATGCTAAGAGGTGATGTTTTTGGAAAAGCAATTTCTGAGTTTTTGCTCTTGGAAGTGGAGCATTTGTGGGTGACAGAAAGATGAAGAGTGTGATAATTTCTAAATGTATATAGGTAGAATGTAATTGAGTAACCTGAAGAACTGAGAAGTTAAGATGTTTCAGGGAGATGTTCCACCATGTTTGTGGAAGTCCTAACATAGGAGTTGGTGTGGGAGGGGAATCTGTGAGCCAGGTAGCCAGTTCGTTGAGAAAGGAGAAAGAATAATATGGGGGCCGAGAAATAATAGCCAGGAGGATCTGGATTGGGTAACAAACTGGAAGTCAACCTCAAAGGAGGAGAGGTTGCCAAATGATGGTAGCAGAGTCTAGAAGTGGCAATATGGAGCAAGGAGTAAATAAATTTAGTTATTGGAAATAAATAAAGGGATTTTTAATGGAAATAAATAAAGGCATTTATTAAAGCTGAGCAAAGATCTGAGGAATGTCATATGCCAGACTTTCCACATCCTTGTGTCCTTGTAGCCTTTTGAAAAATTACTCTCCAGCTTTCCCTTATTCTCTGAATAACTGGAAACAAAAAGATTAAGAAAAAGCCACAGAACATATTCTCCCTGACTAAGCCTCCGTACATATTTGTAATATGGCTCTCTTCTGCTCCTATTGGAACAATTCAACAAATGTTCATTAAGCATTTATTATGTGCAAGTCGCTATATAAGATGCTGGCTCCAGGCTTTGTCACAAGGTGTCATTACCTTATAATAAAGGTTTGAAGGTCTAGGGCTAAGCTTAACAGATTTTGTAGAACTCTTCTAGCTCAACCAACTTGATACCAGGAGAAGTCTTCATTGTGGACAAAGATATTTTTTTTTCCAAAATACCTTGACCATCCCCAATCTAAGCCTGAAATCCAAGAGGATTTCTCCCTAATTTAGCAGAAAAAAGCATTGAGTCAGAGCACATCTCCATATAGGACAGCTAGGTAGTACAGTGGATAGAGCTCTGGCTTAGAATCAGGAAGACTCATCTTCCTGAATTTAAATCTGGCCTCAGACACTAGATGTGCAACCCCAGACAAGTAACTTAACTCTATTTACCTCAGTTCCTCATCCATCAAAGGAGCTGGAGAAGGAATATTTTTGCCAAGAAAACCCCAAAACAGGGCCATGAAGACTCAGACATGACTGAAAAAAGTGAACAACAAAAACACCACATCTCTGTATGCCACCTCTACTCCTCCATTCGACCTCATTCAACAAGCATTTGTGCCAATGTCCCAATAATGAATTTCATCTAGCAGTACAGATCAGTGCTTCGTAAACTTTATTTGTTTCCTAGACCCCTTTGGCAGCCTGTGGGCCTTCTCTCAGAATAATGTTTTAAATGCAGAAAATAAACGGATGGAGTCTGAAAGCTATTTTTTGATGCTTAGGTTTTTTTAGTCCATGTTTTCTTCCACAACATGACTAGTACAGAAAAAAATAAATTCATAAAACAAAATACATAAGCCTAAAAAGGAAACTCACTATATTGCAATACAGTTATAAAAAATTTCATAAAAATCAAGTTTACAAATTCAAGGTTAAGAAGCCCTTTCTTAGAAATGCCACTTGCCTTCAGAGAAAGAATTGATGGAGTCTCAATGAAGACCAAAACATACTGCATCTTACTTTCTTTTTTTCCTTTTTTTTGGAATCTCTCCCACAAAATGACCAATATGGAAAAATGTTTTACATGGTCACACATGTAAAATCTATATCAGATTGTTTGTCATTTCAGGGAAGGGACAAGAGTAGGATATAGGGAAGATAGGAGGGAGGGAAGAACTCAAAATTTAAAAAAACGAATGTTAAAAATTGTTTTTACATATAATGGGGGAAATAAAACTTATAAAAAGACAGAAAATAAGGCTGTGGTTTTTTAAAGAACATCACAGGCTGAAAAAATATATATCTGAAAAGAAAAGCAAACAATACATGTTAGAAACCTGCAATTTCATATCCAGTAGTCTTTTTTCTGGTTCACTATATATGTGGTTTTTGTTACATTTAGAAAAAAAAATAAGAGAAGAGGAGGAGGAGAAGGAAGAGGAGGAAGAAGAAGAGGAAGGAGAAGAGAAAAAAGGAGGAGACAAAGAAGGAGAAGAGGAGGAGGAAGAGGAATTGTAGTAGTGGTGGTGGTGGTAGTAGTAGTAGTAGTAGTAGTAATAGTAGTAGTAGTGGTGGGTGATGGTAGTAGTAGTGATGGTGGTGGTGGTGGTGGTGGTGGTGGTAGTAGTGGTAGTGGTAGTGGTAGTGGTAGTAATAGTAGTAATAAAAGTGGATAGCAAGCTCGGGTCTAAGAGGACTTATTTTTTAAATCCTGTCTCAGAAGAATCCTTGCTAGGAGCCTTGGAGCAAGTCACTTAAACTCTTAGTGCTGGATGCCAGATGTACAGAGATGTCACACACATAGCCTTCTGGAATACTCCCTACTGAACACACCCTAAAAGCAGCCTGAATCAGATTAAAATGTAATTGGAAAATGTTTAATGAAATAGATAAAAATATAATAGAACATAAATTATGTTAATACTGGGCAGCCAGGTGGTGCAATGGATAAAGTGCAGAGCCTGGAATGAAGAAGATTCATCTTCCTACATTCAAATCCAACTTCAGACACTTACTAGCTGTGTGATCCTGGGCAAGTAACTAAACCCTGTTTTGAACTCCATTGCTGAAGAAGGAAATGGCAAACCTCTACAGTAAATTTGCCCAGAAAACCCCAAATGGGGTCAACAAAGAGTTGAACCCTACTGAAACTACTAAGCATCAGTAACAAAAGTACAGAATAATTCCTGGGTCAAGAAAAGCACTAACAACTAGGTGATTACAAAAGGCCTCTTCAAAGGAGGTAGAATTCAAGCTGAGCCTTGAAGGAGCCAGGAATTTCAAGAAGAGGAGATGAGAAGGAAGAGCACTCCAGGCATGAAACTAGACCAGTGGTTACCAAACTTTTCTAGCCTACCACCCCCTTTCCAGAAAAAATATTACTTAGCCCCCTGGAAATTAATTTTTTTTTAATTTTAACAGCAATTAATAGGAAAGATAAATGCACCTGTGGCCATCACTGCTCTCCTGGATCGCTGCAGCACCCACCAGGGGGCGGTAGCATCTACTTTGGGAATCGCTGGACTAGAGCCAAAGGGTACAAAGGTTCACTGGAGGAAGACAGAATGTTGGGATGAGCAAGTAGGTCAACTCAATGGGAATGTCAAATACATTAAAGAAAATAATATGGAACCAATCTAGAAAGACGGGTTAAGAGCTGTGAAGGGTTTTAGACATTCAATAGAAGAGTTGGTGTTTATCTTAGAGGTGATAAGAAGCCACTAGTGTTTCTTAATCATGAGAGTGACCTGGCCAGACCAAATTTTAGGAATATCACCCATCATCATCAATCACAAGGCACCTGTGTGTGTGGAGAATAATTTGAAGTAGAAAAAGAGTTAAAGAAGGGAGAGCATCTAAGAAGTTATTGTAATAGTCCAGGCAAAGTGAGGAGAGTCTGAGCTAGGGTGATGACTGTATGAATGGAGAGAAGGGCACATATGTGAAATCTGTTATACAGATCAAAAGGACAAGATCTGCCAACTGATTAGCTACAAATTATTAGGGAGAATAAAGAGTCAAAGATGAGCCCTAAGTTGCAAACCCAGGTAACCAGTAGGATGGCTGTGCCTTCAACAAAAATAGGGAAGCTTGGAAGAGGGGTGGGTTTGGGGGAGAAGATGATTTCCATTTTGGAAAAGTCAAATTTGGCACACTTATGGGGCACATAGGTGAAGATTCCGATAAGGTAGTTATTAATGTAAGATAGAAGGCAGCTAAGTTGTACAATGGATAGGCTTAGAGTTAGGAAGATCTGAGTTCAAATCTAGCCTCAGACACTTATTAACTATGTGACCCTGGGAAAGTCATTTAACTCATATTTCCCTCAGTTCCTTATCTGTAAAACTGGAGACACATTGAAGAAGGAAATGGCAAACCATTTGATTATCTTTGCCAAGAAAACTCCATAGACAAAGTCCATTGGGTCACATAGAACTAAATAACAACGTAAGATGGGCATTCAGGAGCAATTAAAGGGAAACTAGGTGGCTCAGTGGATAGAGAGCCAAGATTGCAGAGGGTGGAGGTGTCCTGGGTTCAAATCTGATCTTCGATACTTCCTAGCTATGTGATCCATCCTAGGCAAAGTCATTCAATCCCAATTGCCTAGCCCTTATTGCACTTCTCTCTTAGAACCAATACTTATAATATGAGTTCTAAGACAGAAGATAAAGTTTTAAAAAAAAATAACACAAACAAAACTACATATGTAGATTTGGGGGCCACAGCTAGAGATGAGAATTGAATCCATTGGAACAGATGGGATCACCTCACCTACAAAAGTGAATTCACTTCACTCAAGGTTCAGCTTCTTCCTGTAATTCTTTCCTGTCGACTCCTCAAGTTTCTGGACAAAATCCAATAACCCCAGGAAAATATCCAGGCAAAAATGTGTGGATTTGTTCTTCTTGACTATATACTTAAGGAAGGTGAGGATCGATCTCGTTATCCTCCCCACTCAAGAAGTAATTAACCAAGTTAGGTAAGAATATTTTTTGACTGAATCAATCAGGTGCCTTTCTACCTCAAATCCACTAAAAAAAAAAAAAAAAAAAAAAAAAAAAAAAAAAAAAAAAAGTTGTGTGAGAAAATGAGTCCCACGCTAGGGATCTGTTATAAAAAGGAATAAGCTATCTTAGACTCAAAGGGAGAGATGCTGAGAGAATAGGTTTGAGAGGCTGGAGCAAGCCGGGTCTTTCTGCATACTTCTGAGGAGCAAAGAAGGGCTGAGCAGGGTCAGAGAAGGGAGGATCAATGGCTCTAAAAGCATTTTGGAACAGAAGATCCAGGCTGAGTGTTTGCTCTTCCCTAAGCTTTCCCTCCTGATGCCCATCTATTTAAAGGTACAATACAAGTCAAAAGGACAAAATTTTCAAATAATATATCTACTATTTCATTACCCAAATAAGAGGCCAAGGGTTAGTTAACTAGAGAGGGAAATAATATAGAGAGAAAGCCCAAATTGTCTAAATGTCAGGGACTTTCCTAACTGAGAGATTGGAGCATTGTGACTGAACCCAGAACTTTTCACCTAAAATAACTTCCCTATTATTATTTTTTGATTATCTCTATGAAAATAGATGCCCAGATCTATTTATTTAATCCTAATCTCTCCTCTCCATAGGTCCAGTCTAGCATCACTATCTCTGAATGTCCTATAAGCATTTCAAACTCAACATGGCCACAAACAGAACTCATTGTCTTTCCCCCCAAAAGCCCATCCCTCTTCCCAATTTCCCTTCTGTTTAGGATACCACTATCCCTCTAGTCACTAGGTTTGCAACCTTAATATCATATTCCATTTTTCTCTCTCCCCCTATATACAAGTAATAACCAAATCTTGGTTTTTCCACTTCTACAATAGGGGAAAGCAGATAGTGCCAGACCTGGAATCAGAAACATGAGTCTTTCTGAGTTCAAATTGGTCTTAAAACACTAGCTGTGTGGCCTTGGGCAAGTCACTTAACCCTATTTGCCTCAGTTTCCTCATCTATTAAGTGAGCTAGAGAAGGAAATGGCAAGCCAGTCCAGGATCTCTTCCAAGAAAACCCCAAATGGGGTCATGAAGAGTTAGACAGGACTGAAAAATGACTAAATAACAACTCAACCCTCTCATATCCACATACTTCTCCTTTCATATAACCCCTTCCACCATCCTAATTCAGGCAATTCTCAGCTTTCACTTGGATTGTTGCAATCTCTCCTATATGGTTTCCCTGCCTTTCTCTCCCCTTCCCTCTATACTTCCACAAAATTTTCAAAGTGGTATTCCTAAAGCAACAGTCTGCCCATGTCACTCATCTCCTTAACAAACCTCAGTGACTCTCTATTGCTTCTCAAGTCAAATATAAAATTCTATTTGGCAGTTAATACCCTTTACAATTTGGCTCCAAATTGCATTTCCAGGCTTATTATACATTACTCCCCTTCCTGGACTCTCTCATCCTGTCAAACTGCCCTATTTGCTGTTCTTCATATAATACAGTCTATCTCTTATCTCTGCACCTTTGTTCAGACCAACCCCCATGTCTGGAATTTACCCCCTCCACACCAGCACCTGGCAGAATCTCTTGTTTTTCTCAAAGCTCAGCTCAAATCCCATCTCCTACTTTTTTCTGCTTCCTCTCATAGGCTAGTGCCTCTCTGCCCTCATTACTTGATATTTATTCTGTACAAACTGTATATATTTCCGTATACTTCCATCTGTCCGTGTTATCTTCTCCATTAGAATGGAAGCTCTTTGAATCCCCAGATTATTTCCTTTTGGCCCTGTTTCCACAGTGCTGAATTTAGTACTTGTCACATAGTACGTGTTTAAGAGATGCTTGCTAGGGCAACAAGGTTGCTCAGTGGATAGAGAGCCAGGCCTGGAGTGTCAAGGTCCTGGGTTCAAGCTCAGCCTCAGAGACTTCCTAGCTCAGTGATCATCAAAACAATATGGTACTAGCTAAGAGACAGAAGGGTGGATCAGTGGAATAGACTAGGGGTAAATGACCTCAGCAAACTAGTGTTCGATAGAGGCTTCCTAGTGGTGTGACCTTAGGCAACCCCAATTGCTTAGCCCTTGCCACTCATCTGCCTTGGAACTGATATTTAACATCAGTTTAAAGACAGAAGGCAAGGTTTTTTTTAAGTTCTTCATTTTTTTGCATTTCAATTTTTTTTAGTTACATGGAGAAACAATTTTTGGTAATTGTTTTCATGTGTCAGAAAATAATTACCAAAATTTGTTTCTTCATGTAGCTAAAAAAAAAATTTGAAATGCAAAAAAAAAAAAAAGAAAGAAAGAAATGCTTGCTGATTAATCTATAGATTTTGTCCATTTAAGGATCTGATTATTTCTTGACGGGAAGAAGGCAGTGGTCCTGTTTTCTGGCATCTCTACAGATCCATTGGAAATTTTTCTTCTGGTGAGACCCATTCAGCAGGCCCTGGCCCAGAATAGAGTAGATGGGATCTGGGCCAGACTCACCACCAAGGCAGCACCATAAAGCCTAGCACAGCTGAGGAAAGGAGTAGAGGTTGCTAAGCACCTCACAGCAGTTCTCACCTAGTGTCAGCCCCAGGAAAGCTGATTATTTCTGAAATACCAGCCACACTCCCAAGGGGGAAAGACTCTAGGCCAATGTGCTAAATTTAGTACTTGGCACATAGTAGGTGTTTAAGAAATGCTTTCTGGGACAGCAAGATCCCCTACTCTTTCCTGAGCTGGGTCATCTTCTCCACATCCAGGAGGGGGAAGATTTACCCGACTCTTGGGGAGGTGTAGAGGGAGGAAAATGAATGATGCTTCTGGTTCAACCCTGATACCTCCAGCCAGCTCTTTCCTTCTCAGGTCCATCTTTTAGGGGGTCTCAAATTGCTGGCCTTTTCAGCACATTAGACATGCTCCTAAGGAACATAAATTAAGCAGGCTTCTTGATTTCTACCCATACTTTCCAGAAAGACTAAACTGGGAAAGTCTAGAGTCCTAAGGTATATGGGATCATAGCCCCAAAAAAATCAGGTCCACTCTCTTCCGGGTCCTTGAGAAGGAAAAATACAGAGATAAGGATAAGACCCTGGGGAAAACATTAATATATAATTTCCCTTGATTCCTTTCATTGGTCCTGGAGCCTGTTTCTCCTCGCTTAAAATCAATAATGGCTCCGCCTAAATTTTTTGTATTGAAAACCCTCCACTCTCTGGTTCCATTTGATCTCTCCAATCTTATTTCCCCATCCCTTACATGAACCTCCCCTCCTCCCTCCAATCTAGCCAGGCTAGTTCCCTAGATGTCCCCGAAATGAAACATGCACATTTCTGCCTTCATTTCCCTAAAATGATTCCTCTCTCCCTCTGTCTATCCAAATCCTACCTTCACTTTAAGGCTCAGTTCCTTTTTGATGCTTTCCACAAAAAATTTCAGTCTTTTTCCTTCTCTAAGCTCCTACAACATTGACAACCTAAAATTAATTACATGTTGTCATGTACTACTTGCTTGTCATTGTTTCATGTATATGCTACCTTCCCAGCTAAAACGTATACTCCCAGAGGGAAAGGCCAGTCTCAGACATCCTGGGGTTCCCTACAATTCTTAGCACAGGGCTGGACACAGTAGGTATTTGCTGATAGAACAATTATCTTTTCTCGTGGATGATCTCAAGCTAACCCCTTTCCTCAATACATTGCACACTGTGCCTCAACTAAAAGGTCAGCAAGGAGCACAGCCTTTACAGAAAAGACTCTTGCCTATAGCCTGGGCTTAGCACTTTGAGTATATTGAGGTGCCACCTTGCCCACAAATAGGCAGATGGACAGATCTACCAGGATCACAACATACTTCTGCCAGGCCTGGTCAACAACACCGACCAAGAATGAACACCACCATCTCTGCAGCTCCCCTCCCCTTATATTATATCTTATCGTGTCTTTCTGAACAAGGTCCTATGTCTATCGGGCTAAACCCTGCAATCTGATGGATTAAATCTTTCTCCTCCCCACAAAACCATTCATGGTCTCTTTTTATGATTCCAGGTCCTGGCCACCAAACACTGGGGAATGTTACACATTCCTGCTTGTCAAGGATGAGACTTCCTACACTGCCTTTTAAATCCCCATCCCTGCTCTGTTGGATTAAAACAGATGGCCCTTGATCATCCTCCCCTTTCCACCCCACCCCCAGCTCCTGCAACCCTGGAGCCAGACTTTCTCAGGGAATGTGGTCCTGAGTTTTTCCAGACAAGCCATTAAACCTACCCATCAGAGAGTCTCCTCCTGAGGTGCCCAGTTCCTGATGAGTTAGACATCTGCGTTTCAGAAAACAGTGAACTAAGCCAATAGACCCTTAGGAGAATGATCACTTAGGACAGAAGCTGACTGAGGCACGGAATGCTCTGGGATCAGAGAAAATCTACATCAACCCATTCCTTTTGTTTGTTGCATTAAAGTTCCAAGATATCACCTTCCCTCTCTTCTCCCCAGTAGAGAAGGCATCATTTGACAGAAAAAAATATGTATATGCATGGCCCAGTTCAAGTGGGGAAGAGAAGGGAGGAAAGAAGATGGTTAGGATCTTATAATTTTGGAAAGCACATATTGAAAATTATTATTACATGTAACTGGGAGAATAAAATATTTTTTAATTTTTAAAAATGTATATACGAAACTATGTCTTGCTCATTTCTATTTATCAATTCTTTCTCTAGATGTGGTCATATACAAGTTATTCTTCAAATAATATTTCTGTTGTATATAATAGTCTCTTGGTTCTGTTCATTTTGCTTTTCATAATTTCATGCAGGTCTTCCATGGTTTATTTTTTTACCTGCACATTTCTTACAACATGGTAGTATTCTATCACCATCATATACCACAACTTGCTTATCTATTCTCCAGTTGATGGGCATCTCCTCAATTTCTAGTTTTTTGCCCTCATAAAGGAGCCGCTATAAATATTTTAGAACATATAAGTTCCTTTCCTTTTTCTCTGATCACCTTAGCAAACAGACCGAATAATGGTATTGTTGGCCCAAAGGGTATCACAGTTTTATAACTCTTTGGGCATAATTCCAGGCTGTTCTCCAAAATAGGTGGATCATTTCATAAGGTCAGCCCATTCTTCCTGCTCTTTACTTGCTGGTCTCAGAACTTTCTCCCAGCTGCATTCGGTACATTCTATCCTTGAAGCCCATTTTCTCTTTTCCTTCTGTCTATCTGTCTCTTGAGGCCCCTAAACTTTGTTCCCTCTGTTCCTCACTTCCATTCTCTTTCATTTCCATATCATTGCCAGTCTTTCATCTCTCTACACACCCATCACCAAAAAAACAATAAACCCAAACACTTTTATAGCACTTGATACTCTTTAAAAGTTTTCAAGGTCATTATTTCACTATACTCTCACAACACCCTCTGTGAGTCAAGTCAACAAACATTTATTAAGTAAGCACTTACTATGTGTCAGGTACCACAGTACTAAGTGCTGAGGATAAAAAGGAAGGCAAAAAACAGTCTCTGCCTTCAAAGGGCTCACATCTAATGGAGGAGACAACATGTAAATAACAACGTACAGGCGAGGTTTATACAAGGTGAACTGTAAGCAGTCTCAGAGGGAAGGTACTGGGTACAGAGAGGGAAAGATCAGAAAAGGATTCTTGCAAAAAGTAAGATTTGAGATGAATCTCAAAGGAAGCCAGAGAAGCCATGAAGTGGCTAGCAGGTGGGAGAACATTCCAGGAATATAGGACTATCAGTGAAAAGACACAGAGTAAACTGTCCAGCCCTTGGAACCAATACTTAAGACTGATTCTAAGACAGAAGGAAAAGGGTTTAAAAAAAAGAAGGAAAAGACAGAATGGAAAAGGGAAGTGAAAAAGTCAGGCTTAGGGTTTAGGAAGATCACTTTGGCCACTGAGTGGACAGTGTACTGGAATGCAGGAGACTTAAAGCAGGGAGTCAACCAGCTGTCTAGTGCAGAAGTCTGTTCACAAAGCATTCTTCTCTTTATTTTATGGATGATGAAACTGAGATTCACCTGAGTGAAGGGAATTCCCTATCACCACCCAGAAAGTGAGCCACAGAACCAAGATTAAAAACTCAAGTCCCCTGAGCAGCTAGGTAACACAGTGGTTAGAGTTCCAGGTTTGGAGTCAGAAAGTCTTGGGTTCATTCAATGAACTGATGCAGAGTGAAATGAGCAGAACCAAGAGAACATCATACACAGAAAGTGAAACATTATGGAACTATCCAATGTAATGGACTTTATTACTCGTAGCAATGCAGTGATCTAGGACACTCCTGAAGGACTTATGAGAAAGAATGCTATCCACATTGAGAGAAAGAACTATGGAGTAGAAATTCAAAAGAAAAACATATGATATCACTTAACACATGTATATATGAGTATATGATTTGGGGTTTTGGCTTTAAAAAATCGCTCTACATCAAAAATGAATAATATGAAAATAGGTATCAAGTGATAACATTTGAACAACCCAGTGGAATTGCTTGTCAGCTCTGGGAAAGGGGAGGAAGGAGGAGAGGGAAAGAAAATGAATCATAGAAACATGGGAAAATATTTAAATAAATATTTTTTTAAAAGACAGGTTCAAATATAGCCTCAGATACTTCCTAACTGTGTGATCCTGGCTAAGTCACTTAACCTCAATTGTTTAGCTTTTGCCTCTCTTTTCTACTCTTGGAAATAAGTGATAATTAATTAATTAATTGAATTTTTTCAGGTCACAAAAAAAAAAGAAATTATATGAGTACAGAAAGTAAAAGTTTAAATAATCCAGGCTTTGTCTCTTCTGTTGTTTAAGCAAACTCTTTTAGCTTAGACTAAGAGTTGGGAGACTTGAGGTTGTTTTTTTTTTCTTTAAACTCTTACCACATACACCATATGGCAGAGAATTGTTTGCATTTCCACCTTACAGTGACTCCAAAAGTTGTAAATAGGCACTTTACTGCTTGTTCCTAATGAGAAATTTTCCTTCAACATACCTGTCAGACGAGTTAGCCATCAGCAATTCACATTAAAGGTTTAGAAAATGTTTTCCTTACAATCCTATGAAAAAGGTAGCACAAGTATAATCTTTCCATTTTACAGATGAGGAAATTATGGCTCACAAAGATTATAGGACTTGTGCAAAGTCACATAAGGTCATAGAAGATCTGCACCCAGATGAACTTGACTTCAAGTCTAGACTATATACTATATCCACTGAGCTACACTGCCTTCCTTCTATCACCAGAAGGTACATACAATTAATTATCAATAAGACGATCTTTATATTCAATAACACATTAATTGTTTTCAAAGTATTTTCATATATATTTTCATCTCATTTTACCTTTCCAGTGCTCCTTTGAGATAGATGAGGTCAGGCAAGCATTATCCTCGTTTCACAGACAACAAATACAAAGTTCAATGATTTACCCAAGCAAATGCAACAATGGAGAGAGAAAACTATGGCTAGAAACCACATCTCCTAACATATAGTTCGACCTTGAGAACATTCAGAGTTCAGAGAGATGCACCCATTTTCACTCATACTTCCTATTATACTCAAACATATATTTATTCATTTACATGTTCAGCAATAAAGTTCTCACCCAAAGGCTAGTACATCTCCCTACTGAAAGAAAAAGCCAGGAAAAGGGCATGGAAGAGACAAGAAGAATATCAATCCTCCTCCACATTTCCCATATACCCAAATTAGCACAGTGCTAGCTCTACAAAAGGTTACGGTTGTTGTTGAGTTGTTTCAGTCCCGTTCGACTCTTTTTGACCTCATTTGGAAATTTTCTTGGCAAAGATACTGGCGTGGTTTGCTACTTCCTTCTCTGGCACTTTTACAGGTGAGGAAACCAAGGCACTCAGTGTTACATGACTGAGCCAGGATCACATAGCTACAAAATTGTGTGAGGCCAGATTTGAACTCCTGCTGATTGTAACTTCACATCTAGCACTCCGCCAACTGAGTCACTTTGCCTTCCCCTACAGAAAATTCTCTATAACCATTTGTTCCTTGATTCGGTTCCTGGTCCATCTCAGTGATTCTTAGAGATGGTCCTCATCCCCAGTGGAACCATGATCCCTCTGCAAATAGAGGGTAGAGATTGATGAAGTGGAAGCTCTAGGAGAATGGCATACATCAACATTTCTCCCCAGCACACCAACCTACCTGTAGCAAGCATGGAAAAAAGATGAGACTAGGAACTAGGACATGAGAGTCACTTTTATAATTTCCTAGTTAGTAGGACCTCTTGAATAATTACTAAATTTTTCTAAGTTTTAGTTTATTCATCTGTAAAATGGAGAAAAATATATATAGTATTTGGGCATCCAAGTTCAAAGGTATTCCCATAAGTTCCCTTGGTCCATATTCACTTAGCTCTGAAGGCCCTCTACATATTTACAAGTTACCCAGAGGATACAATTAATTCAAAGAATCACATACATATGACCAAAAGTGTAAAGGCGTAACTTGATCTCCCAAATTGCAGAACCATCAATATCTTCTGATGATTTCATCACATTACTTACTCCCTTTAATCCTGCCCCTGACCAGGTATGCAATGAGTTTTGCCCAGATCTCTGCTACTTTCTCCTGTCTCTTTCCTTAGCTTTCCAGCTTTTCCATGAGCATGTCATTCTGATCTTCTCATGATTGCTCCCAGGGCCCCAAGATGATGCAGTGGTTAGTGTGCCAGGCCTGGAGTCAGAAAGACCTGAGTTCAAACCCAGCCTTAGATACTTACTAGCTGTGTTTTCCCTAGGGAAGTCACTTACCTTGTTTACCTCAGTTTCCTCATCTGTAAAATGAGCTGTAGAAGGAAATGGCAAACAATTCCAGTACCTTTGCCAAGGAAACCCCAAACAGGGTCACAAAGAATTGTACACAACTGAAAATGTCTTGATGACAATAACAATTGTTCACTGATGTCAGTTCCTGGGTTTTATCTCTTCAAAACTACCTGCTAGTCATATCATTTTCATTATCCTAGGAGAGAGTGACTGGAAATCCTCTCCCTCACACAGGCAAATGGACAGTACTTTAGTCATGGTCAGAGGCTATGAGAGTCAGTATATCCAACTACCAAAAGCTAGGAAGAATATCCTTAGATTAAAAGTTGTCTTTTACAAAGAATATGAACAGGCATTTATCAAATGAAGAAATTAAAACCAACCATAGTTATCTTTTTTTAAATGCTCCAAATCACTATTTATTAGAGATATGGAAATTAAAACAATTCTGAGATATAGCCTCATACCTATCTGAACGGCCAATATGACAGTAAAGGAAAGTGATAATTGTTGGAAGGGATGTGGCAAAATGGGAGCACTAAAGCATTGTTGGTGGAGCTGCGAACTGATCCAACCATTCTGCAGGGCAATTTGGAGCTATGCCCAAAGGGCTATAAAATTGTGCATACCCTTTGATCCAGTAATACCACTACGAGGTCTATATCCCAAAGAGATAAAAAAAAAAGGGGGGGGAGGAGGGGAGGACATATTTGTACAAAAATATTTATGGTAGCTCTTTTTGTGGTGGCAAAGAATTGGAAATTATGGGGATATACATCAGTTGAGGAATGGCTGGACAAGGTGTAGTATATGATTGTAATGGAATACTACTGTACCATAAGAAATGATGAACAAGATGAATTTTAAAAAAAAACAGAAAAGACTTCTATGAACTGATGCAAAGTAAAATAAGCAGAACCAGGAGGACAGTTTATGCAGTAACAGAAATATACAATGAACAACTGTGAAGAACTAAACTATTAATCAGCAAAGAAAGGTTCCAGGATAATACCAAGGGACTCATGCTTTCCATGGCCAAAGAAGAAATTGTCATATTGTAGGTTAGTATTCCAGCTTTCACTTTATTTCCTTCATTAGTTTTTTATTGTATGTGTGATATGTGTGTTCTGCGCATGAGGAATATGGAACTATGTAGTGCATGAAAGCAGTGGTATAACTTGTCTACTACCTTGGAGAGGAAAAGGAGAGGAAGGTAAAGAGAGAATCTGAATCACAAAATGTCAGAAAACAATTGTCAAAAACAGTTTCTACATGTAATTGAAAAAAAAGTTAAGAGTTAAGTCTTTTAACTCCCAGTACTAGAGATAAATCTCAGTCTTTTGTCCCAGACAACTGTCTGATTTAGTTAGAGGTCTTCTAGTTTGTCATGTAAATGAATTTGACCTAGGAAAAAAATTAAGCATGACAAGATCAAAGTAAGACCATTGTCTTCCTCCCCATTAGCCACATTACTGTTTCTTTCATCAATATCTTTCAACATCAAAGTCCTTTGACTTTGGTGCTATACCAGGGACAAATGGTCAGTCTCCCAAAAAAATACTTGAACAATTTACCTTAGTGAGTCTTTCTAACTAAAATATTTCATGAGGGGTAGCACACTATGTTAAATATGAGCCATCATCATTATTATTATAGGGGCCAAAAGAGGGGATGCTATAAAGAACATACTTCCTTAGGAACTTTTCAGTCTTAGCCAAACAAATTAATTCAGCCTAGACAGGATGAGGGACAGCTGAAACCTTCACCCTAACCCTGTTCATAGTTATTCCCTCTTTAGCCAGCTCAAGTACCCTTGTGAGTTCTAATTAGCTTTCTCTAGGGGGTGAGTCAGGGTCATTATCTCCCTCCTACCAGCCATGGGGGGAGGAAAAGAAAATGTCTTATGCAAAGTCATACTGTGAGTCAGTGGACAAGCCAGGACTAGAACTTGGCACTTGAGGCTTCCAATTCTATATTTAGGCCATTGGGATGAGCCGATTCTCACAGCTGGGATGCTAACTAAGCCTCAGAGATAGGTTTAAAGTCGACTAGGTCAAGAGCTTCATTATCACACTATCACTGTCAAACATTTTCTGTGCATTAGTAAGTCTCCTTCATGAATCTAAGACACCGAGAAACTCAACTTTTGCAAAAGGGGGAAACCAAGGCAAGATAAATCGAGGCGCTCTGAGCTTCTGGTGTCTCTGTTACCTCCATGTTAGATTAAACCACAGTTCCTTGGCCTGCTTTAGTATCTGGGTATCTTTGACAAATTCCCCTCAGATGCTTGAAGAAAAGGCTCTGCCAAGAAGCATCAATGTCTCAGATCATAGGCATCAGTATCACAATTACCATAGCACCCATGAAACCTTACACATCTGCATCCTTCAAGAAGCAGCAGTCAGGGGAAGCTGGGTAGCTCAGTGGATTGAGAATCAGGCCTAGAGACCTAGAGGTCCTAGGTTCAAATCTGGCTTCAGACACTTCCCAGCTATGTGACCCTGGGCAAGTCACTTGATCCCCATTGCCCACCCTTACCGCTCTTCCACCTAGGAGCCAATACACAGAAGTTAAGGATTTAAAATAGAAAATTTAAAAAAAAGAAGTAGCAGTCAAGGAAGACAGAATATTGCCAAATGTAGTATAGTATCAGGTTGTTTTTGCTAAATTATTTATCTCAGTCATATGAGAGTATTCAATCTGGAGTTGGGAAGGGTTAAAATGACCGATGTAAAGGCATCAACAAAAGGTAATTTTCAAAATTATTTTGATTCTTTTTTACCAATTACATGTAATAACAAATTTCCACATCAGTTTTCCTAAGTTATCTGATCAAACTTATCTTCCTTCCTTCCCTTCCCTCTCCCAGTGCTGGCAGGCAATTCAATCTAGGTTATATGTGTATTATCTTGCAAAACATATTTCCATATTGTTCATTTTTGTATAAAAGGTAATTTTTTTAAAGTAGTAGTAGTCACAGAAGCCTGAATCCTTTGCAATAGAGAGAAAGGACAAGTTTCAGAATCAGAAAGGACAAACATATTTTCCCAGCAGGCTAGTCCAGACTATAAAAATGCTCCCTGCCTTTCACTGGGCTCCATGAGGTTAATGTTTCCAAAAAAAGTCTAATCTTCTAGAGACTGAATCAATAAATTAATTCCTTTAAATGCAAAATTTTCTTTTATTATCTTGTAATTTAAGAAAACTTCCAGATTGATTAATAGCAGTTAAGTTTCATGGGGGCTGAAAGGTTTGGTGGGAGATCTTTATGGTCCTAGCATAAAAGATGATCTCAGAGAATGAAGGAGACAAAGCTGCCTTTCCCTTGAGCAATGGGCTCTGAATGTTCCTCGTGCTAGGTTCCATTGCAGAGGAAACCTAGAGAATTTGCACCTGTGATCTTTCCACCTCCCCTCACCTAACAGACAAAGAGTTCTGAAAACATTTGAGTAGAGAGTAACCTAGGAAACATTCTCTGTAAAATTGTAGATCATGATCAGCGGGAGAGAGAATAATTAGTCATTTTGATCAATGCAGGGGCAATTCCCTGGATATACATGAATTCTTCCACCATCTTGTCAATCACCAACAGCATTCGCCTAAGTCCCAGTCTGAGCTGAGGGAAGCAGAGAGGATATGACAAAAATATAGGACCTATCCTCTGGCCTTTTAAAGCTTCAGTTTAATTGGAGAGACCCAAATAATATATCAAAGAATCTAGAATCAACAATCAATAAACATTCATCCAGTGTTTGATGCATGAACACACAGTGTTAGTCACTGAAGGAAAGACATAATAAAGAAAAAGAGGCTCCTGTTTTCAAGGAGCTCATGGCATAGTAGGAGAGAGAGAGAGATCAACAGGTATGAAAAGCTAACAAAATACAAGAGGTAACAGATTAATACAATAATACAAAAACTGTCAGGAGGCAGTATATGATTAATTGCCAAATTAATGGCACACACACACATACGCACACATAGAATAAATGTCATGCAGTAACTCAGTGGAGGAAGAAATCATCTTAGGCTGGAGTGAGTCGGAAAGAAGGAATTTAAGCTGAGTCTTATAGAATTTGGTGAAAAAAAAGAGTGAGACAAAATAACATATATTGAAAGAGAGTGGAGTAAAGTCTTTCTAAAAAGAGAAAAGAAGGTCTTCTCTCTTCCTTCTAGCAGGAAGAAGAATCATCCTAAAAGATGGAAATGAGTCCATCTTATTTCTAAGACTTTAGTGTCAAGATTTTATCACCCAGGACCTCATTTTAATTTACCATTTCTGCTACTCTTTTGCTCATTCAAAGCCTAAACCAGAGGTGAATTCCTATGCCCTACTATAAATCTAAGACTTGGCTTTCATCCTGAGATCAACAAGAAAAAAAGAAACATCAAGGGCAACAAGATGGTCAGGTCTGGAGATGGGAGGTGCAAGGCTTAAATATTATACCCAAAGGACTTTAGAAGATTGCATGCCCTTTGATCCAGCCATACCACTACTGGGTTTGTACCCCAAAGAGATAATAATGAAAAATATTTGTACAAAAATATTCATAGCCACGCTCTTTGTGGTGGCAAAAAATTGGAAAATGAGGGGGTGTCCCTCGATTGGGGAATGGCTGAACAAACTGTGGTATATGATGGTGATGGAATACTATTGTGCTGTAAGGAATGATGATTCTAGAGGATTTCTATATGAACTGGAAGAATCTCAATGAACTGATGCAGAGTAAAATGAGCAGAACCAAGAGAACATTGTACACAGAAAGTGAAACATTGTGGATCCAATGTAATAGACTTTATTACTTGTAGCACTGCAATGATCTAGGACACTCCTGAAGAACTTATGAGAAAGAATGCTATCCACACTGAGAG
This sequence comes from Gracilinanus agilis, assembly GCF_016433145.1. NCBI lineage: Eukaryota > Metazoa > Chordata > Mammalia > Didelphimorphia > Didelphidae > Gracilinanus > Gracilinanus agilis. The sequence continues at coordinate 403,219,580 of NC_058131.1, read as the reverse complement.
AAAGAACTATGGGAGTAGAAACATGAAAGAAAAACATATGATTTATCACATATATATGGGGATATGATTTGGGGGTTTGGCTTTAAAAGATTGCTCTATAGGGGGCAGCTGGGTGGCTCAGTGGATTGAGAGCCAGGTCTAGAGATGGGAGGTCCTAGATTCAAATCTGGCCTCAAAAACTTCCTAGCTGTGTGACCCTGAGCAAATCTCTTAACCCCCATTTCCTATCCCTTACCACTCTTCTGCCTTGGAACCAATAAACAGTACTGATTCTAAGACAGAAGGTAAAGATTAACAAAAAAAAAGATTGCTCTATAGCAAAAATGGATAATATGGAAATAGGTATGAAGTGATAACATTTGTACAACCCAGTGGAATTACTTGTTGGCTCTGCAAGTGGGGAGGGAAGAGGGGAGGAAAAGAAAATGAACCATATAAACATGGAAAAATATTTTTAATAATTCATTAATTTAGAAAATGTGTCATTACTGAGTGGCTCATGGCCTGCCAACATCAACCTGGAGGAAAAGAGTACCCCACATACTTTTCTTAGGTTGAGTAGACTGGAAAAGTCATATAGGGAGAATTTAAGCTTGATCTTCTAGAGTTTGGATAAGCCAAAAAAGTGAGGAAGAACAAATTCTTGTGGGAAATGGTAGGTGGGGGGCCCAATGGAGTTGGCAACACATGCTCAATGAGTCTTGCTGTTAAAAGGTTGAGTGAAGTGTGGTACTATGAGAAATGACAGAAGTGATGAGGCCACCTTTGTCATACGAGGTTATAGTTGCTAACAGGGTAGAAACATTACACAGGATCATGGATTTAGAACTAGAGCAAGGAGGAGGGACTTTAGAGGCACATAGTCCAGTACTGTGCTGTGCTGCTCCCCAACATCTGTTTCTAAGGCATCACTAACAAGTAGGTCTTAGCTACCTTTTTCACTCAGTCAGGACATTTTCTGCTCCTTCGCTCAGCCTGTGGCATCCATGGAATGAGTGATAAGTTCGAAGACAGAGTAAGCAGGGGAGTCCTAACCAATTACTAGGGCTGAATTTACAAACTTCCTTCCAGCAGGCTTTTAAAGTCTATCATGGGAGAGTCTATACACCAATGGGCTGAGTTCTGGGCCTGGAAGTCTGTAATTGGTAAGAGTCTCCCTTAGGAAGAGACTCCCTTGTTTACTCCTAAACAAGCCTCATTTATCAAACATCCACAGTGTGTTTACTAGGAACGACTTTCTGTGCTAGGTGTTAGAGGAAGACAAAGAGGAATAAAACAAATCCCCAACACTGCTAGGAATGACATCTAAATAAATGAATTACTATAGTGTAAGACAGCATGTGATAAATACCCCAGGAGAGCTAAGAGGAAAATGCTCCAGATGTCCAAGGTTCAATCAATAAGTCTTTCTAAGTACCTACTATGTGCTCCACCCTTTGCCAAGCGCTGAGAGAGAATGGGAGCACATAAAGTGTAAGTTCTGATAGAGTCGACCTCCTGAAGGATTGGAGCTGTTCTCCATCCTGTCTTAGTAACACCAGCACCTGCTGTGGGAAGAGCAGATGAGAACAATTTGTTCCAACAGCCATGAAGGTGGTGGAAGCAGGCACTATGAGCACTTAGAGCTTGATTAAACATGGAAGGAGCCAGGGTCAACCTCTGCATCGTGGGACATCACGAGTCATCCTGACTTTTGTTTTGCCACTGGACTTCCATGAGATAGTGAAGCCAACTACTTTGTGCAAATCTGTCTCACTTAAATCCAATTTATGCATGAGTCAAAAGACATCACCAGTGATGTCTTTTCGGGTCCCCTTTGAGTACAAAGGACAGCAACCATACTTCCTGACACAGATGAGGCACTCAAATATACTTTTTGAATTAAATTGCAGTGCATGATACGTCATGAGCCTTGCCCTTATAAAGTTTATAGTGTCATTGGAGGGAAGGCAGTAAAACTGGAGGTGGGAGGAAGAGACTTAACTGCTGAAAACAGCATTTATAACACAGTGGATAAAGAGCCAGGCCTGGAGACAGAAGGAACTGAGTTCCAAAGTGTCTTCAGATATTTTCTAGCTGTATGACCCCAGGCAAGTCACTTAATCTTCATTGCCTAGCCCTACTCTTCTATCCTACAACTGATACTAAAACAGAGGCAACCAAGTAGCCCAATGGGGATAGGGGGTCCTGGGTTCAAATGTGACCTCAGACTTGTCCTAGCTGTGAGATCCTGGGAAAAATCACTTGACCCCAATTGTCTTGCCCTTACTACTCTTCTGCCTGGGAACCTAGTATCAATTTTAAGACAGGAGATAAGGGTTTTTAAAAAATTGACACTAAGACAGAAGATAAGGGTTTAAATTTTTATAAATAAAAAATAAAAAACAACACTGGGCTGGAGGTCAGAAAAGCAGGGTTCTGGCCCTCGTTCTGCTACAAATTTACTGTGTGGCTTTGGGTAAGGTACTTACATGTCTCTAGGCCTCATTCTTCATCTGTAGAATAAGATAGAGTCCCCCCAGTCATATTGGCCTCACAAGGATACTATGAGAATAAATAATAAAAACAAAAAAACAGTATACAAACATTATGGAATCCTCAGTACTGTTATCATTAAAGTACAAGGACTCTTTGTGACCCCATTTGGGGTTTTCTTGGCAAAGATACTCGAATGTTTTGCCATTTCCTTCTCTAGCTCATTTTACAGATAAAGAAACTGAGGCAAACAGGGCTAAGTGGATTGCCCACGGTCATATAGCTAGTTAAGTGTCCAAAGTCAAATTTGAATTTGGGAAGGTAAGGCTTCCTGACTTCAGGTTCAGCACTCCATCCACTGCACCACCTAGCTGCCCAAGGCTGTAAAGAAGTCAATAAAGAAGCCAGAGTTTCATCCATTTAGCCTCAAGTAATAACAGTCTCTAAATCTCTTTCCTAGTTTCAACATCTGCTCCCAGTCCAATCCCTAGCCTCCTGAGGTCTGTGTACCTACCAAAGCAACATACCTCAATCCTTTACAGCAGAACTCTATTACTGAGCATGTATTGCCAACACCACCAGCCTTCCCCTACTTCTCACAATAAGAATGTGTTCTTCCTCTAGAAACAATTAAATGTAAACAAGACAGACAGGCTAGATTAAGGGTAATCTCAGAGGGAAGGCACTAAGATTAAGGAGAACTAGGAAAGGTTTCTTACAGAAGGTGGGACTTTAACTGAGACTTCAAGGAAGCCAGAAAAACCAGGAGGTGGAGATGAGGGAAAAGATTGCTCTAGACAGGGCAGGACAGCCAGCAAAAATGTTAAGTTGGAAGATGAAGCATTCTGGGTAAGGAATAAGGAAGCTGCTGTCACTACTGCAAAGAATTAAGAAGAGTGAGAGAAAACTACATGGAGATACCTACAGTGGACAACTTTCTCAAGGGAGTTAGCCACAAAAGGGAGGAGAGAGAAAGGAATATGGATAATGAGGATCAAGGAAGAATTTTTTTTCCCTTTTGGGGAAGATATGAACATGTTTATAGCAGTAGGGAAGCAACCAGAAGAGAGGGAGTCAAGGAAGATTAGTGAGAGAGTAGGAATGATAGAGAGGGCAATCTACTGAAGAAGAAAGGATAAAAAGAGACCACTGTCTATTAAATAGCTATGCCTTACACTTTAAAAAGTGAAGTTGGGATTCCAGAATAGATTCTCCCATCACTCCTGTCAGCTAGCACACAAAAAAAGTCTAGATTTACCCATTTTCTCCTCTTTGGAGAATAGGATCTATTGCCATCCCTGATATAAAAAATCCCTAGGCAGAGGTTCTTAGACTGGGATCCTTGAACATGGATTTTTTAAATTAATATTTTGGTAACTATACTTCAATATAATTGGTAATTTAATGTATTTTATTTTATACATCTAAAAATATCCTTCCAAAAAGGCGTCCAGACGCTACATCAGACTGCCAAAGGGGGTAATGATAAAAAAAAAGTTAATAATCCCTCCTTTGTGGGAGGAGGAGAGGGAAAGAACATGAAACATGTAACCATGGAAAAATATTCTAAATTAATTAAATAAATAAAAATTTTCAGATTAAAAAAAGAACCCCTCCCTTAATATTATATACATATTATATAAGCCCTAATAGGTAATATATGTTTATGATGTCAAGCCAAATTTGGTGGGGAGGGGAAGCCCAATTTGATAAGGTGGGTTTTAAACCATTCTTTATTTTGGAAATAAAAGTTTCAAAGTCCATTAAAAGGGAATAACAAGCTTTGGCTAGTCCTTCAAAGTGTACATTCCTGGATTCAAGAAATGTTCCCTATACCCCAGGACACAACTCATGTTAGAGAATTCTTCATCAATTCAAATCATGCCTATATTTGCTCCTTCCAAATATCTGGGACCCAAAAAAATTACTGCATCCTCTCTCCTTTCACAAACAGATTCCTATACTTCCACTCTCCCTCCCCAAACACCCTCCCCCTTCCCACTGGGGAAAGGAGGGGCATCTGTCTTTACTTAGAAGACAAAGTAAATCATGGGCTTCTCAGAGCTTATACTGAGAGCTTACCTACTAGAGAGGGTACTTTTCTAGGTATGGGGCTATCCCATTGGGGCGCTAGATAAGCCCAAACATTTGGTTGCTCAAACAGAAGTGGACTGAGGAGACTATCTCTGCCATGATCTTTTAATAAATCTGAACAGCTCCTACCAACTCCCACAGGCCTGTCTAAAGGGAAAATCCAGAACAACAATAGGCTCCAGATCACATGCCTGAAAGTCCTTATACAAGAAATGTGATAGAAACATGAAGTATTATCATTGGCAAATGTTTCCCTGTTCGGTAACTTGGTCTTTCAAAAGAAGTCGAGCAGTAAGCAGAACCAGGCAAACAATGCTCACAATGGCTGCAGCAACAGAAATGGATAGAGGAGCCACAACAACAAAACCGTTAAAATTGAATGCCTCAAAATTATAATTACTAAGCTTGATCCAAAAGAAGAAAGATGAGAAAATACCTCCCTCCCTAATTTTTTGCAAAGATAGGGGACCAGAAGTGTAGAACACAGCAGAGAATCTCAGACTTTTTTCAATAGTTTAGAGTTTTGCTGACCCTAATTTCTTTCTCTTTTTTTATTCCTTATTTTAAGGGATGGCTCTCTGGGAGGAAGTAGGGAAAGGGATATGTGACACAAAAGCAAAAGGTATCAATAAAAATGTGGTGGTTTTTTTTTTCAAGGAGAGCACAGAAATAAAAACAAATTGTCCAATGTATATTTGCCTGCATTCTGACTGCATTTCCCCTTCTGGTGCTATCTTTCTTACCTCTTTTCCCTTTTTAGGTTTGTCAGGGAGCCATTAGCAACCAGGATAAGCACCCTGGTCAACTCCTGGAGCCCAGCTATTCCTCAAGGCTAAGGAGGAACTGAAAGACAGAAGGCAAGGCAGGCCCTAAATTCAGTGGGCTGTTGAGGAAGTGGGTGTCTCTGAGAGTCTGTCAGTTGGAAGCAGAGAGGGTGGGCAGGCAGGGAGAGTGAATGTGGATGAAGACAGTGTAAATGCTGTCACCTAAAATAGTGTAGAGCAGAACTTTGCTTTAGGATGCTGCAGTCTTCTTTTCATCATGGCTGTGCTCAGAGAAAACTGCTTTCTGCTGGCTGCCTTCCTAGGACTCAGAGATTCTCCCCAAGCTCAATGCCACCCCACACACACACTTTGTTCCCTGGATTGGCCTCCCCTGCATTGCCAGTTAAAGCTGAAGGCGTCTGACAAAACGAGGGCCCATTGACCTGACCCAGGGCTCAGAACACAGGCTCTGGCCACAGTTGGGGGCCAATTTCTGCCATAAAGCTCAGATTCCAGATGCCAGGGAGAAATGCAAATTATATAAGTCAGACATCAGAGAGCTTAATGGAAATCTGTATTGTACTCTATAAGGAAGATAATAGAGAAGATGTCATGAGAGCAACAAACCAAATACAAATCAAAGTATATTTAATAAGTTGTTCAGTTGTTTCAGTCATGTCTGACTCTTCATGACCCCATTTGGGATTTTCTTGGCACAAAAATACTGGAAGAGTTTGCCATTTCTTTCTCTGGTTCATATTTCAGGTGAAGAAACTGAGGCAAACTGAGCTAAAAGATTTGCCCAAGGTCACTCACTAGTAAGTACTTGGGTTTGGATTTGAACTCAGTTTTTCCTGGATCCAGTCTAGCATTCTTTCTGATATGCCGCCTCACTGCCCTTATATTTGACATTCACCCCCCCTACTATAAAAGGCATAAATGTCTGTTATCTAAAGTGTCCTTAACTTTTTTTTAATCGTGGCTCCCTTTAGCAGTCTAATGAAACCTATGAGATCTCTTCTTTGAATGATATTTTTAAATGCCTAAAATAAAATACATAAGACTACAAAGGAAACCAATTATATTGGAACACAATTATCAATTTCTTTGAAGTTCACAGAATCCAGGTTAAGAACCCCTGATATATACAAGATACAGTCCAAACCCCTTGCCCTACTCTCCAAGGGCTCCGACAATCTGATTTTTGTCTTTCTGATTTTATCTAACACTGCTACTTCTTCCACAAATCCTCTGTACACTTATTTATTCACCAAAGCTAAAACTGTAAGGGCTTTCCTGCCTTGATCACGCTATTGCTTATCCTTCTATACCTAACTCAAATCCAACTTCCATCTCTGTGAAGCCTTTTCCCAACTGCCCTAGCTCCTGGTTATCATAATCACTCTGCACCTCCAGCATTTATTTCTAGCGGTTGTTATTCAGTAGTTTTTCAGTTGTATCCAAACTCTTCATGACCTGATTTGGGTTTTTCTTGACAAAGATGCTAGAGTGGTTTGCCATTTCCTTCTCCGGTTCATTTTCCAGATGAGGAAACTGAAACAGAGTTAAGGGACTTGCCCAGGGTCACACAGCTAGTAAATGTCTGAAGTCAAATTTGAACTCAGGGAGAGGAGTCTTCCTGACTCCAGGTCCAGCAATCTGTGCACTATGATGCCACCTAGCGCTCCCTTATTTCCTGAACTTCTCCTTTAATATTACATGCTGGCTTATATTATTTATCTTACCATGTGAGTATGTTCCAGTTCCCTAACAATAGCTTAAGCTCCTTTTGAGAAAAGGCCAAGTCTTTACCCTCTCTATATCCTCCTCAACACATAAGAGTGTTTTGCATCTAGTAGGCACTCCACGTTTGTTGACTGATTCCATAGCTGACTATAAAGGAAGGCATTCAGGCATGTTCTTATCCATCAGATAAAAGGTGTTAGTCTGAGGGAAAATCTTCCTCTTCAGTCACAACTTTGACACAGTCTTAGCCAAAGAATAAAAGCTCAATATATGATGGAGCACCAGACACAGAAAACCTGTATGCCACTCCCAGAATGAATCTCAGTGGGGCAAAATGAAAGCAGACAAACCAGAGAGATAGCATGTCATGGTGGATAAAAAGACAGTCTCAGAGTCAGGGTGACCTGGGTCCAAATCCAGTCTCTAACACACACCTGCTATACAACCTGTACAAGTCCCTTAATCCCTTAGTACCTGAGGGAACTCCCTACAACTATGTATTGCAGAGCAACTGCTGCTCTGCCCAAAGCACCCCCTATGCATGAAATCTTACTGGCTGGGTCTTTGAAAGATTGTCTGTAAAATGCTCTAAGGTCTCTGGAACCAAGTTTGATCCCAAGGAAGAAACTAGAAAAAGGGTAGGAGTCCAGAAAAGCTATATACAGAAATAAATCTGAGAAAGAAAGAAAAAGGAGGGAGAGATAATGAGAGAGAGAGAAAGAGAGAAGGAAGGAAGGAAGAAAAAAGGAGAGAAAGAGAGCAAAAATAAAAGTAGGGCAAATAGGGTAATAAATTGACAGGAAAAAAGAGAAGGGAAATCATAATAGTAATAATTTATATCTAGGCAGCACTGGAAGGTTTACAATGTACTTTTCCCATAATAACTCTGAGAAAGGATAGTGAGTAAATGGGGAGAAGGGAGAACAAACAGAAACACAAAGGGAAAGACCCAGTTAGCTTTTGAGGACCAGACTGGTACTTAAATAGAGAAAAAGAATTTAACTCCACTCTTCATTGTAGGCATAGGATATCTCTTATCTGGATTTATATTTAAATTTATATTATAATACTGAGGCCTTAGTTTACTACTCTGTATATTATGGGATTGAACTAGATAGCGTCATAAGATGCTTCTAATTCTAAATCTATGATCTGACATGGAATGTTCTATAGATGATTTTAGGAAAATCTTCATCTCAGTTTCATTTGTAAAATGGGGAGAATAGTCCCAGGTTATATCTACCTTGTGGGCAAGTGGCACCAGGTAGATCACTGAGAATATCTTTGGAATGTTCTAAGATCTCTGGAGCCAAGGATAGTTGCAGGGAAGAAATCAGAGAAAGGGTGAGAGTCCAGTAGAGGGTTACACACAGCTAGAAACATTTCCAAAAGCCTGGGACCTTCTCCAACCAGCCCAAATGAAACTGGAAGACAGAGTCTCGAGAAAGAAGGTGTGAGCACTGAAATTACAATCAGAAAACATCAAACTAACAGTTCAAGAAATATTTTACATTGTCCATGTCACTATTTAGAAGAAGCTGGTTCTTCTTGTGGTGCTAAGAATTGGAAATTGAGGGCATACCAATCAATTGGGAAATGGCTACATAAGGCATGATACTTAACCAATGATGGGGTGGAGTAGGAGAGATGGTTTCAGAAAAACTGGGGAAGATTTACATGAACTAACGCAAAGTGAAATGAGCAGAACCAAGAGAATGTTGTACACATTGATAGCAATACTATAATATTGATCTGTTGAACTGATGACTTAATTACTCTGATCAAAGTGTGATCACATTTTGTCAGTGATCCATAACAATTGCAAAGAATTTTAGTGAAAAATGCTTCCACATCCAGAGAGAGAACTAATGAACTCTGAGTACAGACTGAAGCATATTGTTTTTCGCTCTATTTTTCTTGCCTTTTTTTTGCAACATGGATAATGTGGAAATACATTTTGCATTTACAATGAAAATCATATTGCTTGCCTTCTCAGTGGGTGGAGAAGAAACTAAAGGGAAGGAGAGAATTTAGAACTCAAAATTTCTAAAAATGAATGTTAAAAATAAATAAATAGGGGCAACTAAGTAACTCAGTGGATAGAGAGCCTGGATATGAAAGGTCCTAGGTCCAAATCTGGGCTCAGACATTTCTTAGCTGTGTGACTCTGGACAAGTCACTTAACCCCCATTGCCTAATCCTTACTACTCTTCTGCCTTGGAGCCAATACTTAGTATCAATCCTAAGATGGAAGGTAAGGATTTTTAGATAGATAGATAGATAGATAGATAGATAGATAGATAGACAGACAGACAGACAGACAGACAGACAGACAGACAGATAGATAGATAGATAGATAGATAGATAGATAGATAGATAGATAGATAGATAGATAGATAGATAGAACAACAAAAGAAGCTGGTCTGTATATCAAGTCCTTTCACAGTGGCCAATAACTTAAAACTGAAGGTATAGCTACCAATTAGGGAATGGCTGAACAAATTATGGTACGTGAATATAACGGAATATTATTGTGCTGTAAGAAATGATGAAGGGAGAGAGGTTTCAGAAAAAACCACGTAGATTTGGGTGAATTGATACATAACGAAGCAAAAAGAACCAGGAAAGTAATTCATATAGTAACATGGTAAAGAAGTATAACTTTGAAAGAATTAGGAACTATCTATACAATGACCACACATTCCAGGGGACTCATGATGAAGATGACACTCAATTCTTGACAGAGAGATGATGGCTCAGAGTACAAAATGAGTCATATTTTTTGGATGTGATCAATGTGGGAATGTTTGTTTCTTACTATACTGTATATGTATATAATGGATTTGTTTTTCTTCTTTCTCAATGAGTAATAGGAAGATGGGAGGGAGAGAAGAGAAATTTTTATTGATAGAAAAAATAAAATTAATTTTTAAAAAGAAGTTGGTCAAGAATTAACAAAAAAAGTAAAACCTCTATTAATGCTCTGTCTCCCCTGGGCTCTAGACTCTTGGACAATGTTATCTTGGGCAATGTAGGAGGGCCAACTGTGATCTCACTTTCTGGCACAGTCATAGTGCAATCTGGCCAAGCTCCCATTTGGAAACAAGGAGCAAAGTCTATCTGTGTTTTCATCTGACCTAGGTCCATCTCTAAGGGAAGGCAATTGTTTCCATTTCTCTAGGTCCTGCAGCTTCAGGTTGGGCTTCCCTGGAAACATCTCTAAGGAATGCCTCCCTGCCTCTATATACCCCATTCTGTCAGGGCACATGCCTGCCCTTGCCAAGGGAGGGAACATATCATGGTCAAATACTCCTCCAAATGTGCTATACTCACTTAAGTAGTGCTTGTGAGTACTCATGATCCAGAATTGCTGGGCTATCAACAAGATGACCAGAGCCAAGTGTACAGCAAGGAGCCACAGCTGAATAGAATCAATAGCTCAGATGTGCCAGGTATTCTCATAATCCAGAACCTTCTCAACTGGCTAGGTGCCTTGCTTTCAACCACATCGAGCCCTTAAATCCCATGAAGAGAATTGTTCATTCTCCATGTTGCTTTCTGGACTTCTACCATGCTCCAGCTCTTCATTTTTTTTAAAACATTTATTAATATTCATTTTTAACATGGTTACATGATTCATGCTCCTACTTTCCCCTTCACACACCCCCCGCACTCCCCCCACCCATGGCCGATGCACATTTCCACTAGTTTTGTCATGTGTCCTTGATCAAGACCTATTTCCAAATTGTTGGTAGTTGCATTGGTGTAGTAGTTTCGAGTCCACACCCTCAATCATGTCCATCCCGACCCATGCGTTCAAGCTGTTGTTTTTCTTATATGTTTCCTCTCCTGTAGTCCTTCCTCTGAATGTGGGCAGCGTTCTTTACCATACATCCCTCAGAATTGTCCTGGGTCATTGTATTGCTGCTAGTACAGAGGTCCATTACGTTTTACCATAGTATATCAGTCTCTGTGTACAATGTTCTTCTGGCTCTGCTCCTTT
>NC_058131.1:403195746-403205840 GCF_016433145.1 Gracilinanus agilis | reverse complement strand
ATTTTTAACATGGTTACATGATTCATGCTCCTACTTTCCCCTTCACACACCTCCCGCACTCCCCCCACCCATGGCCGATGCACATTTCCACTAGTTTTGTCATGTGTCCTTGATCAAGACCTATTTCCAAATTGTTGGTAGTTGCATTGGTGTAGTAGTTTCGAGTCCACACCCTCAATCATGTCCATCCCGACCCATGCGTTCAAGCTGTTGTTTTTCTTATATGTTTCCTCTCCTGTAGTCCTTCCTCTGAATGTGGGCAGCGTTCTTTACCATACATCCCTCAGAATTGTCCTGGGTCATTGTATTGCTGCTAGTACAGAGGTCCATTACGTTTTACCATAGTATATCAGTCTCTGTGTACAATGTTCTTCTGGCTCTGCTCCTTTTGCTCTGCATCTGTTCCTGGAGGTCTCTCCAGTTCGCCTGGAACTCCTCCAGTTTATTATTCCTTTTAGCACAATAGTATTCCATCACCCGCATATACCACACTTTGTTCAGCCATTCCCCAATTGAAGGACATACCCTCCTTTTCCAGTTTGTTGCCACCACAAAAAGCTCAGCTATAAATATTTTCGTACAAGTCTGTTTATCTATGATCTCTTTGGGGTACAAACCCAACAATGGTATGGCTGGATCAAAAGGCAGGCAGTCTTTTATAGCCCTTTGAGCATGATTCCAAATTGCCAGCCAGAATGGCTGGATCAGTTCACAGCTCCACTAGCAATGCATTAATGTCCCAATTTTGCCACATCCCCTCCAACATTCATTACTCTCTCCTACTTTCATTTTAGCCAATCTGCTAGGTGTGAGGTGATACCTCAGAGTTGTTTTGATTTGCATTTCTCTAATTATTAGAGATTTGGAATGCTTTCTCATGTGCTTATTGATACTTTTGATTTCTTTACCTGAAAATTGCCTATTCATGTCTCATGCCCATTTATCAATTGGGGAATGGCTTAATTTTTTATACAATTGCTTTAACTCCTTGTATATTTGAGTAATTAGACCCCTGTCAGAGTTTTTCGTTATAAAGATTTTTTTCCAATTTGTTGTTTCCCTTCTGATTTTGACTACATTGTTTTTGTTTGTACAAAAACTTCTTAGTTTAATATAATCAAAACCATTTAATTTACATTTTGTCAGCTCTTCATTTTTAAAGTTTAATCCAGTCCTGGAATTGACACATTGAAAGTGCCCTCCCTCTCTGGGCAGCTAGGTGGCTCAGTGGCTAGAGCAGTGATTCCCAAAGTGGGCGCTACCGCCCCCTGGTGGTGCTGAAGTGATCCAGGAGAGCAGTGATGGCCACACGTGCATTTATATTTCCTACTAATTGCTATTAAAATTTTTTAAAAATTAATTTCCAGGGGCACTAAGTAATATTTTTTCTGGAAAGGGGGCGGTAGGCCAAAAAAGTTTGGGAGCCACTGGACTAGAGTGTCAGATTTGGAGTTGGGAGGTCCTGGATTCAAATCTGGTCTTAGACACTTCATAGCTGTGTGGCCCTGGGCACATCACTTGACCTCTATTGCAAACCAACATTTAGTATTGATTCTAAATCAAAAGGAAAGGGTTAAAAAAAAAAAAAGTCCCCTTCAGGCTCTCCTTCTCAGTGTATGGCTCCTTCCAGAAGCTCCATATAAGGATGATGCCCACCTCAATCTTGTTTCATTCCTCTCCAGGCTATATAATCCATCTTCTTCTACCATGACCCGACAGAGAGTACTTACCATCCCTCCTCAATTTTCATATTCTTTCTCCATTAGTATGTAATATCCTTGAGGACTTATACTTTCTACTTATATTTGTATTCATGGTGTTTAGCACAGTGTCTGGCACATAGTAAGTGCTTAATAAATGTTTGTTGACAGACTGACTGACTGGACTGACTGCCACTAGCGTATTCTCTACAGCAAGAATGATTGTGTCATAGAACTTTTCACATGGGGAAAGCCTATAAATCTCTTTTCAGCATAATATTTTTAAACAAATAAAAAAAAGTTCAAAGGATGACAACAGACCCAATTTCATTGAAATAGTTATCAGAGCATTTAGAATCCAGATTCACAGATTCACTGCTTTGAAGGTGGGACCAATAGCAATTCGATTTTCCTATCCAAGACAACCTAACCTGCAGCCTAGGCTCCTGAGGACAAAGCATAAAAATGAGGTTTAACTGTGCCCTGTCACTGGCAGTAACTCCAATCCTGATGCCTTATGCTCAGCTATTGCCCAGCTTAAGACTTCAATGTTAGCAGCTGGATTCCTCCTCAGTAAAACAAAAATGCCAGAGATTGCTCTGAATCCATGAGACACCACCTGTCTCCTCCTTGCCCAAGGAGCAGGGTCATGTGGCATAGCATCTGAGGCCACATTCTGCCAGCTGGATTCTAGTTCTGCCTGGTTCACTAGAACACAGTACCCATCTCTTGCCCTGATCAGGTCATACTTTTTCCAAATGTAGAATGGGAACACAACACTATAAGCCAAAAAGAAATTGCATAGCCTACTGCCATCAACAAACATTTATTAAATAACTACTATGTGCCAGGCATTAAGTACCATCCTTAATAAATATCTGAAATGCCAAAAATGGTTACATGTAAAGATTACTCCATTTTACAGCTGATAAAGAGAATCAAAGTCAAGCTCAATCACTTGCCAATGAGTCAGTTAGAGGACAGATAGGCTTAGATCTCAAACACTGGGCACCTTTGCTACAATCATTATCGGATGCTCAGTGGCAGTCCATAAGAAAAAGCTTGGGGGTGAAGATTCCCCAAAGCTCAAGCTTTGGAAAAGTCTGTGTGGGTAAAAGATCCATCCGGAACATGTAATCTGCTTGTAGGACTTTGCATCCTGGGAGGGCTTCACTAGCTCCTGTTTCAAACTGAATCTAACTTGGCAGTTAATAGGTCCCAGGGTATGGAGCACTGAAGACTGTATTACTTACATTAAGCAGATTCCTGCTTCCAAGTGAGGGAAAATAAATTGCTTGTTCTACTCCCAAGCTGAAACTGACATGAGTAGAACATACCTTGGAAGTGAGATGGAGGCTATGGGCCAACTGGGCTGGGACAGAAGCAGAATACTGGCAAAGGGGAGCCCAAACTCCTGAGAAGGGGGTTCCCGCATGCTCTTTCTGCTTCTTCCTCGAGTTACTGTGTTGAGTGTAGACCAGAGCTCCAAGAAGGGGGCTGAGTACCTGGCCCAAGTCCTGGGGGAAGACTCTTCAGGAATTTTAGTTTATGTGAAAACTTGGCTACTCACAGAAATGCAATGATCTGGAAAAAACCTGAAAGATATGATGGTGGAATGCTATCTTTAACATCAGTGTATCTACAGTTTTATTTGGGGGTTTCGGTTTGTATACATGTGCTCTTACAGCAATGACCATTATGGAAGTGTTTTTTGCATGTTAATGAAAATAAAATTTTAAAAACAAAAAGAATTTTTGTTTAGCCCTGGCAGGAGAGGAGGTTCTAACCCTCATGACCCTATCCAGCAACTTAAGACTATGAATGTGACCTTCCCTCTCCCACTACTCTTGATCTCAAGATCTCTTCCAGCGCTGGAATCCTGGGGGCCATCTAATTCAGGGATCCTTAATCAGGAGGCCATTGATCCCTGAACCCCCTCCATTTCACCAAGGGATTCATGGATAGATTTCAGAGTGCTCATGAACTTGATGGGGGAAAAAATTACATCTTCATTTTCACTAACTCTTGGTTTCCTTTATAATTCTATATGTTTTGCTTAACGTTAATTTAATTTATAATTTATTACAGTGCATTGTGTATATTAATCTAAAAGCTAGAGTTTGAGAAGGAATCCACATGCTTAGCCATATTGATTGAAAGGGCTCATAGACACACAAAAGGTTAAAAACTACTCATCTAATCCAATGTCTTCATTTTACAAATAAGGAAATTGAGATCCAGAATGGGGAGGGGGCAAAAGTCCCCTGACCTCCTGACCAGTTTTGTGAGCTTTCCACTTTATCATATGCTTCCATCATCAAAGAGCCCAAAATGACGTCTCACACAGTCCACAGCCTATTTTAAAATGAACTCATTTTCTGATAGCATCCCATGGAAGGCTAGATATGGAAAACAACACAGCAGGAGCTCACTCTTTCCAAACAACAAGCATCAGGAGATGAGTTTGTCCCTCATACTTCAAGGGCTGCTGAGCCGAGGTCACTGCTGTCTTCTGGGACAGAATCTATCTTTGCTAAAGCTGTTTAGAAAAATTAAAGGGATCTGTTCCTGAACTGGTGCTGAATTTCAGGTATCACCATAATGACTTCCTCCCTTACCCTCTGGATGCGTGCTTCCACCAGAATACGGAGATTTTACTGACTCAGAGATTGCTTCTGGTCCCTTCCACATGGTATATGGAAACACAATAGGCTGTGAATGAGAATTGAGAACCCAGACAATTGGAACCAGACACTCCTCAGTACTCAGATTTTACAAAAGTGAGCTGTCCCATCCTGATCTATTTTCCCTCTATGTCTCATTGCCAGAAGACACATCATTTTGCCTGCTGATGGATCATTTTGGGACAGTGTTGCCAAGTGATCCAACCTTCTTGGGCCCAGTGAAACTCTGCCTTTTCCATATGGTGACTGAGACAGGCAGTATGGCAACCCAGCAAAGCCCAGGGCCATTTCATGGAAGTGGCAGGATTTCCACAAAAGTTGATTTCCTCAAGGGAACAGCGAAGTCCTCTGAAACTCACACAGAGCAAAGCCCTCAATGCCCAGTGGCTGGGTATTCTTTTAATTAATGACTTCTTAGGAACTTAATATTACACAAGTTTGATTAAATTGTGGTACACCACTGTGGCAAAATACTAATAAGTAATTAAGATGGATAGCATGAGAGATATAAAGAAACCTGGAAACCAATCAATCAACAGGTACCAATCTCCATGCTAGGATCTGGGGAGCCAAAGACACAAAGGAAATGGTCTTTGTCCTAAAAGAGCTGACAGTCTCCTGAGGGGAACTTACCTGTACTTAGATAAACACATTCAAAATATTTGAGGGCTAAATACAAAGTAATTTCTGGGGTCACCAATGGATGGGAAGAATCAGGAAAGGCTTCATATAAGAAGTAGAACTTGAGATGAGCTTTGAAGGAAACTAGGAATACTAAGAGGAGGGAAGGAAAGTGTGCAATCCAGACAAGAAGCACAGCCTGAGCAAAGACATGGAGAAGAGTAAGAAGGAGCAAGTCTGGCTGGGCCAATGAGTGCACAAAGGAGATTAATAACCCTAGAAAGGTAAGCTTTTTTCTATCCTATTTTCTACCCTATTTTCAAGATAGGGAAGTTGAAATGAAGGGTGAGTTTGTATTTAAAATAATGAGTTCTGTTTGGGACATGTTGAGTTTGAGATGTTTAGGGTTCATCCAGTTTAAAATGTGCAATAGGCAACTATTGGTGATTCAGAGCCAGTGTTCAGGAAAGAGAGAGATAGACAGACAGACTAGCTCAATATGTCAATCTGAGAGTCATCTGCATAGAGATAGCAACTGAATCCACTGGAACTAATGAGCTCACCAAAACAGAAGTTATAGAGAAAGAAGATGGAGAAAAAAGTCATAAAAGACACCCACAGTAAGGGGAGAGGATACTGATGATGATCCAACAAGAGATTAAAAAGGATATGATAGCCAGGTAGGAGGAAAACCAAGAGAGAACAGATATCTAGGAAGAAGAGAAGTTAACAGTGCCAGATGCTGTAAAGAGTACAAAAGAATGAGGAATGAGAAAAAAGTCATTGGATCTGTAAAAGATCATTGTGGGGGGCAAGTAGGCGGCTCAGTGGATAGAGCATCAGGCCTGGAGATGAGAGGTCCTAAGTTCAAATTTGACCTCAGATACTTTCTAGCTGTGCAAGTCACTTAATCCCAATTGCCTAGCCCTTTCTGCTATTTTACCTTGAAACCGATCCTTAATATTGATTCTAAGACAGGAGGTATGGGTTTAAAAAAATAGAACACTGGTAACTTTGGAAAAAGCAATATCATTTGAGTGATGATGTGAGAAGCCTTAGAAGAGAAGAGTCAGAGAAGCAATAATGCAAAAGGAAATGGAGACAAGAAGTGAAAACATTTTTGTAATATAATGCAGTGAAAAAATCAGAAACTGAAAAAGAGTACACATTAATATTGAGTATATGAGAGGAAAATTTGAGGAGACTGAATGACCAGATTTTTGAACAAGGCATGACATGATCAAATTCATGTTTTAAGGACATTATTTTTGGCAGTTGTATGAAGGATAGATTGTAGAGAGACTGATGTCAGGGAAACAATCAAGAGACTATTACAAGGGGGCAGCTGGGTAGCTCAGTGGATTGAGAGCCAGGCCTAGAGACGGGAGGTCCTAGGTTCAAGTCTGGCCTCAGACACTTCTCAGCTGTGTGACCCTGGGCAAGTCACTTGACCCCCATTGCCTACCCTTACCCTCTTCTGCCTTGGAGCCAATACACAGTATTGACTCCAAGACAGAAGGTAAGGGTTTAAAAAAAAAAGAGAGAGAGACTATTACAGTAGGCCAGGTAAGAAATTATGAGGGCTGTGAGTTGAGGAAAGGGTATGAATGTGAGAGATATTGTAGAGAATTCATATAAGTTGGAAATGGATTGGAGGAAAGGAAGAGAAGAGTGAAAGATAACTTAGAGACTTAGAAATTGAAAGAATAGGTAGAAATTGGTCCTATCAAGAGAAAGAAGGGAAGTTGAAGAAAGGAATGAATTTCAAGGAGAGAAAGATTAATTCAATGTGGAGCTGGATTTGAAGGGTAAGTAAAACTGAGGGTGGGGAAATACTGCATATTAAGATGACACACTTATTTGAAGAAATCCAGAAAACAAAACAGAAGTACGACAAAGAATTTTGAGTAAAGGTCGAAAGGAAAAACAGAAGTGATTTTTGTCTTTGGAATATACTAGAGATCACCTCGTCAGAAGAAATAGATGAGCTTATTAAACAGATCCTAAACTTGGTGCAGAGATGTGATATAGTAGTGTTGTAGCTTCGATATATAGTAGTATAGTAGCTTCAGTAATTCAGAAGGCAGCCAGCTTTTGGCTGGAGCTCTCTCTCTGCCATAAGTAGAACTGCCAATAACTTCGTGGTTTACCTTAGTGATAAATTTCATCCTTCAAAAGTTATGGAAACCAATGAGGGGAAATTCTATTCTGGATCTCATTCTCATTAATAGGGAGGAAGTGGTTGCTGAAGTAGAAATGATGGGAAACCTGGGGAGACACAATCACTTCCTCCTAGAGTTTGTAAATAGAGGAGAAAAAATATGGGCATAGTCTGTCTTCCTCCATGATTTTGGGGAAATGGGTTGCAAAAGAGTACAGAAGAAAGGTAGGATTCCATTGGATAAAATTCTTAAGGAGAAATCAGTCCAAGTAAAATGGAAGATTCTCAAAAATTAAATTAAATTCTGAAGAAACAATGGAAAACAATTCTGATGAGGAAGGAGAATAGAATTTATTTATCCAAAGAGAAAGAGATTTTAAAGAGAAATGTTCAGAAGATAAGAGCAAGGATAAATAATAGGATGAATATGTATAGCATGGTCTTGAAAAAAATGTGAAAAAATTCTGAAGTTCAGAATGAGCTGAGGCTGTCAAGGAAAGTTAAGTACAACAAAAAAGGTGTTTTTGTTGTTGTTGTTTTTAAGCTAAACTGGAAGAAAAGGAAGATCAAAAAAGTGATAGGACCTTTGCTTGGGGTATGTGGGTTGACAACTGAGAACAGAGAAAAAGCAGGGCTGCTCAATTCCATTTTCTCTTTTTTTCTGAAAAGGGGAAATAAGTTCTCACTGGACATAACAGAACAAAAATGATTAACAGAGAGGTGACAATTAAGGTGAGTAAGGAGATCAAAAGAAATCATTTGACTATCCTATTGAATTTCAGTTGCCTGGCCCAGAAGAACTATATCCATAGGTCCTGAAAAACTGGCAGATGTGATTGCTAAGGCACCATGCTAAGGCATGATATTAGAGAAATCAGGGGAAATGAAAAGGATACCATGAGATTGGAAAGAGGCAAAGGTTATCTCAGTTTTGTTTTGTGTTTTTAAAGTAAAGAACAGAGTTTTTAAATAATAGGCCTGTGAGAAGCAGCTAAGTAGCACAGTGGATCAAGGACCAGGCCTGGAGTCAAGAAGTCCTGGGTTCAAATCCGACCTCATATACGTCCGAGCTGTGTGACCTTGGGAAAGTCAACTAACCCTGATTGCCTAGCTCTTGCTGCTTTTCTGATACTAAGCTAGAAGGTAAGGGTTTAAAAATAATTATAATTATAATAAGCCTGTGAGATTAATTTCAATTCCTAGGGAGATTCTAGAATACATGATTCAAGAAATGTTTGGTGAATACCTGGAAAGGCTGGTGATAATAAGTTGTCATAGCTTCATCATGAGTAGTTCATGCAAGATTAACCTCATTTCTTTTTTTTTTTTTTGACCCATCAGTTCTTTAGAATTATGTTATATAGTCTCCAATTACTTTCTCATTCTTTCTTTAAGGACATTTTTTTGAAAATAATTTTGTTGCATTACAATCAGTAAATATGGCAAGAATTTCGGACTTTGCACATTTGTTATTGAGGTCTTTATGCATGGTCAATTTTTATAAAGGAGTCAGTACATCTGGGAGGTATATAAATTCCTTTCTAGTCTCATTCAGTAATCATCAGAATTTACTACCCATGACTTTTCTGAAGTTCTACTTGGGTCTGAAGGGTCCCTAACTACAATTTTACCATATATTTCTCCCTCTAATTGATTAACTTTTCCTTTGAATATTTAGACACCACATTAAAAGGTGCATATTTATACATAAAAAATTGGTTTTTCTTATAAGCAACATATTGTTTGATTCTGCCTTCCAATTCATTCTTCTCTTTTTTTTTTTGTTTTAAGAGTGAGTTCATCCCATTCATATTCATAGTTATAATTATTATGTATTTTCCTCAATGCTATCCTCTTATAATTTTCTCTCTTCGCTCCCAACTCTCTCTTTACAAATAAGAAGAAAGTGGTTGGGGGTGGGGGTGGGGAGAGGAAATTTGCCTGATGCTTGTTATCTTATTAATAAAGTAGCTTAATTTCCTCTCTGTTGTAACTCTTCTCCTTACTCTGCCCCTGATCCCAGGTTTCTACTTTTTCTTCCTTTCCTTTTAATTTTCCTTTTATGTTCCTCCAGTATTCCAGTCTGTTTTGCTTTATGACTATCTCTGTTACTTATGCTGCTTTTCATCTTAGGCCCTTCTCTACCCCTCCCTTATCCTTATCTCCTCCTATTTTCCTTCTGAGGTCAATGAATTTCTATACCAAAATCTGTGTGTGTATGTGCGTGTGTGTGTGTTTGTATGAGTATGTGTTCAATATTCCATTATCTGCTTCGAATGAAAATTAGGTTCATAGAATGCTTGTTCCCTTCACCTCTCCTCTATGACAATATTCATCTAATGCACCTCTATTATGCATCAGTGGTTTCCCTCCTTCCCCTCTTATTCTTTCTCCTTGTTGGTACAGTTCCCTGTCCTTTTAATTGTTGTCTTCTCTTAAGATCATTAAAACAGAACAAAACTTCTCACAAAGTAGGGAAGGTAGAGGGGTGAAGGAAGAGAGAATTCAAGACTCTCTGAAAAATGTTGGAAACTGTTTTACATATACTTAAGAAATTTCAAAATGTCAGTTCAGGTCTGACCTTTTCATCAGATATGGTTGGAAGTCTATTCCATTAAAGATCCATTTTCCCCCTATAGAATTATATTTGTTTTCCAGATGGAGGGTTTCTTTCTGGAAGCAGTTGATGGTTTCTTTCTATTTTTCACTTTGCCTTCTGGTTTTAAGAGTTCTGGGCAGTTTTTCATTTATCTTTTTCCTGAAATATGACATCCAGACTTTTTTCTGGGCATAGTTTTCAGATAGTATAAAAAGTCTTAAGTTCTCTCCTTGACTTATTTTTCAAGTCAATTGTTTTCAATATTCTATTTCTGATCTTTTTATTTGTATATATATATATATATATATATATATATATATATATATATA
>NC_058131.1:403173469-403192858 GCF_016433145.1 Gracilinanus agilis | reverse complement strand
TTCAATATTCTATTTCTGATCTTTTTATGTATATATATATATATATATATATATATATATATATATATATATATATATAAAACCAACTCCTGTTGAGTTGTTTTTCATCTGACCTTTTCTAATTTTCAAGGCATTCAGAACTTGAGTGAAGTCCTTCACCCTCTCTTCCAAGATGCCAGTTTTCCTTGACATTCTTTTTTTCTCTGTTTTCCATTTTGTAACTTGTTTCAGTATTTCCAGATCTTCTTGCAGTTCTTGGAGGTTTTACTGACTTGTGGGGTTGATTGCCCTTTGGGGTTTAATCCTCCTTCATATCTATCAAACCAAAGTATTTCTTCATGTATTTGAAGTTTTCCTTGGTCTACTCTTAGAAGGGATAGGGTGGGGAAGGAGTACCTGAACTCCTGTGCCCAGGGCCTCTGGGGACCTAAGTAAGACCTGAGTGGGTCAGACTACTAATATCCAACTGGACTCTGAGGTTGTTCCGGTGTTGGGTTCTGCCTTGACAGTCCCTCAAGTCATAGGGCTCTGGGCTCTTCCTGAGAAGGTCCTTTGCCTGCTTTTTGCTAGGTTCAGAGGCTACTCTTGTGCTAGGCTCCCAACATACATCTCACAGACTACTGGGATTGAATTTTCTCCAGGACCAGTGCCCTGCTGGACCCTATCTACCTGGATCACCCTGAGGCTGCTTTCTTTGCTTGGCTAGAGCTGGGTTCCAGAGCTACCGGGACCAGGCTGACCTCAAGCTCTGTCTGTCTCACATTGGGAGTGCTGGACCACCCAGAAAGCCCAAGATTGCTCTCTCTGAGCAGTACTCAAGCAGCCAGCCATGGGCTTCTGGAAAGCTTGGACTGCATTCTGGTACTATTTAATTTGGTCAGGAAGTGCCATATTAGACTTCCCAGAACATCCCAAAGTCACTCTCCTTTAGCCACAACTTCAGAGAAGACTTAGCCCAGGCAGGACTAGGCTTGAGAGCTCCAGGCTCAGGCATGGAAAATCCTGGACCTGCCCTAAAGGCTCCAGGGGCAGCTGCCTATGATCTGCTACTCTGCCCTTCACTGTGCTTAGTGGCTAATCTAGCCTAGGATATCTGCTGGATTCTGAGGTCCTCCTGTGGATTTCTGTATTGGGCTAGTAAGCTCTTTTCTGTTTTTGACAAGATTACTAAGAGTTAAAGGGAGTGCTGGAAATACAGCTCACTAAGATTTTAGCAAAACTTTTACATAGTTGCTAAAGGTTCAATGTCAACATAGTAGGAGATCACAAAAAAAAAATTAAAAAAAAAACATAGTAGGAGATCACTAATAAAATGTCACAGAGATTAGTGCTTAGTCTGGTGCTATTTAGCTTGTTTATCAGTTACTTAGATTAAAAAATAGATAGGTGGTATGGTCAACAAATTTGCAGATGACACCAAGTTGGGAGGGATAGCTAAATGCTGGATGAGAGTCAGGATCTAAAAGGACCCTGACTGACCAGAGAATCAGGTTGAATCTACTCAGAAGAAATTCAATAGGGATAGTAAAATATCTGAACACAAAAACAAACAATAACAATAACAAAAATTTCACAAGTGTAAGATGGGGAGGGGAGGCAGTTAGGTGGCTCAATGAATTGAGAGCCAGGTTTAAGAGACCAGAGGTCCTGAGATCAAATCTTATCTGACACTTTCAAGCTGTGTGATCCTGGACAATTCACTTAACTCTCATTGCCTAGCCCTTACCACTCTTCTGCCTGGGAACCAATACACAGTATTGTTTCTAAGATGGAAGGGCAGCATTTTTGTAAAGATGGATTAGGGACATAATTAGACAATAGCTATTTCAAAAAAGATTGGGGAAGGTGGTCAGCTGGGTAGCTCAGTGGATTGAGAACCAGGCCTAGAGATGGGAGGTCCTAGGTTCAAATCTGGCCTCAGCCACTTCCCAGCTGTGTGACCCTGGGCAAGTCACTTGACCCCCATTGCCTACCCTTACCACTCTTCTGCCTTGGAGCCAATACACAGTATTGACTCCAAGATGGAAGGTAGGGGTTTAAAAAAAAAAAAAAAGATCTGGGGATTTCAGTGAATCCCAAATTCAATATAAATCAGCAGTTGTAGTAACCAAAAAGCATAAAGTGGGCTTCATCAGGAGGGGCCTACTTCTCTTCTGGATATTGTGTTTAATTCTGGATACACAGTTTAAGAAAGATATTGAGAAAATGGAGAGTGTCCAAAGGATAATAGTTACCATTTATATATGCTTTAAGGTTTGCAAAGTTCTATATATGTTACAACTGTTCAAAAATGGTGCTAAAGTCCTTTCCAATTCTCAAATTTCATAGTTCTCTGAAGGACAGAACAGGCATCCAAGTGAGATTTCCAAACTGGAATTCAGCCCCATCCTGCATGAGGTTCCTGGTTCCCCTGGGTTTCTCAACTCCCTTCTTGTTCAGAGAAAACACTAAAGCCTAGATTGACTGTTCAAACAGCCGGGGCCTCTCTCCCCTTGAAGACACCACATAATGAAAAAGAAAATGTGGAAAATGTATCTAAAAGCAAGCATAGGTCAGACAGAACAGTTCTTCTCAGTCAGAGGCTGAATGTCTTGGACTGGGCAAAGGATTCTCTAGGTTTTTTGCTCCCTACTCCCTTTGCCTCTCTCTTCTGATGGACCTCTCCCCCAAGGGTGGAAAATAATGTGTAGTTGGCAATGAAGCAGAACAGTTAGGTGGCACAGTGGATGGAATGCCAGGCCTGGAGTTCAAATCTGAGCTCTTTGGTCCTGAGCAAGTCACTTAGCCCTGTTTGCCTCAATTTCCTCATCTATAAAATAAGCTGGAGAAAGAAATGGAAAACCACTCCAGTATGTTTGCCAAGAAAATCCCAAATGGGGTCACAAAGAGTCAGATATGACTGAAATGACTAAACTGGCAGTTTTGAAACACTGAATTCCTGCTTCTAGGTTTCTCTCCTAGCTAATCCCTTCTGATCACTACTAGATTAATCTTCTGAATATAAGTGGGACAAGGACCTTTGGTTTCTCCCCTCCTTCCCACAGAATGTAACTTCAAAAGATAAAGGGGTTTTAAAATTTATTTTTACAAGCAGATGATAAGGTTTTAATATGTTAAGAAGGTATTAATATGCTGATATCGCCTTTAAAAAAGCATGGACCTCTCTTTCTCTGATTGAGACAGAAGGGAGCAATGATTATCTATTCTGCTTCTACTCAAACCTTAAAAGATATGTCAGCATACAGGCCTGAAGGAAGGAGCCAGCAGTTGGAGAAAGACCCAGCTTTTGGGGCAGAAAGGGGGTTTTCTCTCTTCCTTGTCCCTCTCTTTCCAACTACTGGCCATGGTATCTGGTAGTGAAGCTTCTCTCCCAGAGGATATATTATACTAAAATGTTTCTTTCATTCAAAAGAGTATTAGCAAGTAGGCCAGTATGGCTGTATCAGAAAATGTATGAAGGAAAGAGACTTGAATGATAGGAGGACTAGGTTGTGAAGAGCTTTAAATGGCAGATAAAAGACTTAATATTTGATCCCAGAGGCAAATGGGAGCTACTTTAGTTTAATAAAGAGGGAAGTGGCATGATCAGACCTACGGAAGATGGTTTGGGAAGCTATTGCAAAATTCTAGGATAGAGATCAAAAGGCCCTTGATCAGGGTGGTGACTATATAAGAAAAGAGAACATAACATGTGCAAGAGATGGCACTGAAAAATAAATTACATGACTTGATGACTGACTGGATATGTGAGATGAGTATGAGAGAAAAGTTCAGGATGATAGCAAAGTTGCAAATTAGGAACTGTGTTCTGATCCTATCATCCAAATCTATTTTTTTTTAACCCTTATCTTCTGCCTTAGAGCTGATTCTAAATATCGGTTCCAAGACAGAAGAGCAATAAGGGCTAGGCACCTGAGGTTAAGTAATTTGCCCAGGGTCACACAGCTAGGATGTATCTGAGGCCACATTTGAACCCAGGACCCTCCATTTCCAGACCTGCTTCTCTATCCACTGAGCCACCTACCTACCCTCATTCTTATCCATTTATTTCCCAATACTTCACCAACCTGAATCTAGGCATCAGTCTCCTGGTCACCTCCATGTTCACTTCCTATGCCTTTGTTCATACTGTCCTCCTACTACCATCTTTCAATGCCTCTCTTCTGCTCTCAGAAAGCTATAGTTACCTGGTTCTGCTCTTTCTGCATAAATAATAATAAGTCACATTTATTTATATAGTCAAGCAAAGGGGGCTTGCTGTATTCAGACCTAGATGAGAGTAGAGCTTACCCTAAATTACATGAAACTTTGTTATAAAAAAATGCCTGGTAGGATAAGAATCTGCACCCTGGATCTATTGCCTTTCCCAGTCTCGTCTAAACCACCTCTAGCCATACCTCCTTATCTGCAGCTCCCTATCCAAACCAGGAAGGAATCAGAGTTGCAAAACCTAAAGGGATCATATTCCAGATGTTTCCATTGCTTCTATTCCTGCTCTGGGACTCTCAACTGTCTTTCATCAGGCAATTCAAGTAAAATAAATAAAACAGAAGGAAAAGATGCTCAACTAAAGAAGTCCCTCCCCACAGGATCTTTCTAAGGGCCCAATCCAAATGTCAGCACTGAGATAAGGGCTCAGTTATGGTTTATCCACTGGGCACACAACAAGTAACTGAAAGTTGGAGGGGAGGAGAGGATTAGAAAATAGATTCTACCACCTGAGCCGCCTCAGGGTTCCAGTTCCCAAGAGCTGGAAAATCAAGTTCTTTCAACAACTCTTTCCTTGTGTTTCACCCTTCAATGCTTCCTAGTTTATCAGGGAAAGCTGGCAACAGCTCAAACACCATCACAACACATCATTCATCTAAAGGAGGGCCTTCTTTTTCAACAGCTCTGTGCACCTTTCTCTGAAACTAACTAGCATAGGACAGACTGGCTCCTACCTGTCATTCCTTACATGGAGCCAAGAAGACAAGAGTAAGCTTTTCTCACTTCCTGTTGCTAGAGAAACACTCTCGAGTCAAGTCAACAAGCATGCTAAGTGCTAGAATGCTAAACTCTGGGGATATAAAGAAAAGCAAAAACAACCCCTTCTCTCAAGGAGTTCACAATTTAATGATGGGGAGACAAGATGCAAAGGACCACATGATAGAAAGACGATGGGCTCAAAGAGCAGAACGAAGCATACGTTTTTAGACATAGTCACTGAGGGAATTTGCTTCACTCGATTCTGCATATCTGTTATGAGGGTTTTCTTCTTAGTTTTTCTTCAATGATGGGGAGTGGGGGAAAAATGCTTATTCATTGGGGAAAATATGCTCAAAGAGAAGCCTCTCCCTACTTTCTTTCAACCCAGGAAGAAAGTCATTCTTGATTTGGGAGTCAGGAAGATGGATTCAAGTCATGCCTCTCAAAAGCACTGGCTTTGAGAAAGTCACTTGACTTCTTCATATTTTAGGTATTTTTTATTTTATTTTAGGTATCTTTTGAAGACTATAAGCTACAGAGCCAGTATCAATCCAAATTGGTAGAGGGAATTCTTCTTGGAGAACTCCTTGTATTGTATTAAATTATAAAAACAATAATGGCAAGACTGGGGGATAATAGAAAGAAGGGATAAAGTTCTACCCTTCTGCCTAGGTAATATGTATGCAAAACATATATGTATATATTTGTAGAAGAAATTTTTTTTCTTAGCTTCCCTGAAACTTAAAGGTTATAAACATCTGAATGGAATTTTTTTCACTATAATTTTTAAAATTAAAAAAATGTGTGTGTGTGTGTTTTAGAAGGCAGCTAGGTAGCTCAGTGGATAAAGAGTCAGGCCTGAAGATGGGAGATCCCAGGTTCAAATTTGACCTCAGACACTTCCTAGCTATATAACTGTGAACAAGTCACTTAACCCCATTGCCTAGCCTTTAACACACTTCTGTCTCGGAATTGATTCTAAGACAGAAGGTAGGAGGTTGTGTGTATGTGTGTGTGTGTGTGTGTGTGTGTGTGTTTATTCCTATTGGCTAGGTAATATTAAGGTCTGTTGGTAAGTTATTTTGAGTTCTATATATATTTTGAATCAGCCAAGATATAGTCACTATCTAGCTTCCAAAAGCATTATCATCACCACTCTCAAAGCAGAGAGACATACCCAAGAGAAGGCTCTGACTAGAGGACTGAAATTCTAGTTGTCAGCTTTCAGTATCAAACTTAGAAACAGCTCATGAAGGCTGAACCATTTAACATATAAGAAAAGCAAATTGCTCAGGACAAGGTGCTCAGTGAAGGTCAATTCAATTCAATTTACCCAGTATCTATGAAGTACCTACTATGAGCAAGGCACTCTGCTAGTCGCTGATGATACAAATACAAAAGACTGAAATGAAACCTCAAGAAGAGACATCCTACTGGGGGAGTAGGGCAAAGGAAAACTCTAATCTTAGGTGGGAAATCCTGGGGGCAAAGGAAATATCCAAACAACATGTTCTAGGACTATATGAGGAGAGAAAGAACACTCTTAGTTGAGTAGGAGGAAGACTGAGGGAGAGAATGTGGTATCTGTGTTGAACCCTTAAGAAAGATTAGGATTTGAAGCAGTTAGTGGCTCAGTGGATAGGGAGCCAAGTCTGAAATCAGGAGGTCCTGTGTTCAAATCTGACCTCAGATACTTCCTAGTTGTGTGATCCTGGGCAAGTCACTTAGCTCCAATTACAAATATTGCTTTTCTGCCTTGGATCGATACTCAGTATTGATTCTAAGTCAGAAGGCAAGAATTTAATTTAAAAAAAAAAAAAAAAGATGAGCGAAGGATTTCTATGTGAATTGTAAAGACCTCCAGGAATTGGTGCAGAGTGAAAGGAGCAGAACCAGGAGAACCTTTTACACAGAGACAGATACACTGTGGCACGATCGAATGCAATGGACTTCTCTACTAGCAGCAATGCAATGATCCAGGACAATTCAGAGGAACTGATGAGAAAGAACACTATCCACATCCAGAGGAAGAACTGTGGGAGCAGAAACACAGAAGAAAAACATGATCAATCATATGGTTCAGTGGGGATATGCCTGGGGTATTGAAGATACAAGATCATTCCACTGAAAATATGAATAACATGAAAATAGACTTTGAATAATGATACATGTATAACCCAGTGGAACTGCTCATCAGCTCTGGGAGTGGAGAGGGAAGAGGGGTGGGAAAAATCATGAATCATGAAATCATGGAAAAATATTCTAAATAAATAAAATGTTTAAAAAAGATGAGGATTCTAGAAAGTTGAAATGAGAAGAGAGTGCATTCCCAATAAATGAAGAACCTGCACAAATGCCCAAGTGGGA
This sequence comes from Gracilinanus agilis, assembly GCF_016433145.1. Lineage (NCBI taxonomy): Eukaryota > Metazoa > Chordata > Mammalia > Didelphimorphia > Didelphidae > Gracilinanus > Gracilinanus agilis. The sequence continues at coordinate 403,185,523 of NC_058131.1, read as the reverse complement.
GAGAATATGTTGAGTTCAGAGAACAGACAGTAGTTCAATTTGGATGGAATATGGAGGATATAAATGGAAGTTTTGTAAAATAAGGCTGGAAATTAAGCTGGAGCCAGACTGTGGCAAGCCTTAAATGCTGAGCTAAGTAGTTTGAATTTTATCCTTGGGGGAATAGGGAGCTACTGAATGTTTTGAATCAGGAAAGTGCCACATTCATAATTATGGCTTAGGATACTGGTTTTGGCAACTACACTGATGATGGATTAAAGAGGAAAGAGACTGGAAGAGTAGAGAGGGTCAGAGGTTCCCAAACCTTAGATGCATAAAGCCCACAAATTCAATTTCACTCTTCCCCATACAGCCAGGTGTAGGGCACCATTCCTGGCTTTTCCATAGGTCTTTGGTGCATTCTCTCTTTTGGCCACGAGAGGGGACAAACCTTCAAAGTGGTAATGCCTAGAGGATGACACAGACATACGGCTTACCCATCCTGTCCCCAGAAAGACTAAGAGGTAAAATTTCCAGCTCTTTACATCCAAATACGCTAAAGACAAGTATTTTCCAGCCTCAGGAGTCAGAGCCAAACTACCCCCAACTTAATTAACCAAAACTGCTTTTTCACCCTCTGCTCTTAGGAAAAAGTAAATAATGTCAAATATTTTTAATAATCTAAAGTATGTCCTAGAGTTCTACTTCCTATACCTTCAAAGGAATTAAGAGAATTTTAGAGCTAGGAAAAACCAAATAAACCCATCTGTCTCATTTTATGGATGAGGAATCAAGCCACGAAAGGGGAAGTGATGAGTCTAAGATAGCAGAGCTGAAATTTGAATCCAGGTCTTCTGATTGCAGGCCTAGTGAAGGCTTTGTCATGACACCACACTACTTACTTTTTTAGCTCTAGTCCCATATAATGAAGAATGGTACTGCCATGGGATTTCCAGGGGAGAGTCTTCTTTTTTTTTTTTTAAATAAACCTTTACCTTCCATCTTAGAATCCATACTGTACATTGGTTCTAAGGCAGAAGAGCAATAAGAATCAGACAATAGGAATTAACTGACTTGCCCAGGGTCACACAGCTAGGAAATATCTGAGGACAGATTTGAACCTAGAACCTCCTGTCTCTAGGCCTGCCTCTCTATCCACTGAGCCACCTAGTTGCATTCTAGTCTCTTCATCACCTTACTCTGAACCTTTACAGATGCTGGGGTATCTGCATTCCTGGCAAAAAGAACTCAGATAAAATATTAGAAACTTATAGTCAGCTTATAGGAGTGGGCAAAATGGTTAATAGGAAGAGGCTGGATGTGTTATAAATAAGTCACGGGGAATATAGCCATTATGACTCCCCAAAACAAAATGACTCCCCAGTGAAAATTGACTCCAGGGGGCAGCTGGGTAGCTCAGTGGATTGAGAGCCAGGCCTAGAGACAGGAGGTCCTAGGTTCAAAGCCGGCCTCAGACACTTCCCAGCTGTGTGACCCTGGGCAGGTCACTTGACCCCCATTGCCCACCCTTACCACTCTTCCACCTATGAGCCAATACACAGAAGTTAAGGGTTAAAAGAAAGGAAGAAAGAAAGAAAGAAAGAAAGAAAGAAAGAAAGAAAGAAAGAAAGAAAGAAAGAAAGAAAATTGACTCCATACTAGCTCCCGTATTCTTCCATATTCTGTAGCATCCTTCTATAAATGACTCTATGATAGTCAATGGGATAGAAAAGAATTGAGCTGGATCTTTTTTCCTAACATCTTTTCTAAGTCAAAATTTCAGGTTTTCTCCACACAGAACTCAAAGAAGGAGAAAACCTCACCACTCAAGTTTCACACCCCACAGGGAGCTTGTGACTTCCTGAAATATCTCTGCACTAATAATGTTAGCATGCCCTAGTATCTGAATCTGCTTTGGTGTCTGGGGAGACAGGCACTAGAGTTCTTGGACTCCAATATTTTGATGGGCTTCAGAAATCAAGGTCAAACCTATGGAGGAAAATAGTCACCATAGATGGCAACAAATTACTTGAAATACAAGGAATAAGCAGTATCAGATCTCCAGCGACATTCTAATTACAAAACAGGAATCATCCAAAACTCTGGTACTAACAACTTAGTTGGATAAAGAGCTAGCCTCAAAATCAAATGCTGCCTTTGCCACAAACTGGCTGTGGGATCCTGGGAAACTTGATTTCTCCATGCTCTCTAGACAATCTCTAAAATTATAAGTGCAGAGAAAATGCTGAATTACATTGGTGAAAGGGGTTTTCTTACCTGAGAGTCCCTATACCAACTCTATCCCTAAGAAACAAAAACAAAAAACCATGAAAGTGGATTGGTAGAACAAATTAGATGGTCCAGACCCAAGAGCAATGAAACTTAGTAGAAGAGTGTTAAATAAATTCAATTTCTGGAGTAAGTACTCACTCAAACAAAAACTGCCAAGAAAACTAAAAAAGCCATCTGTAAGAAATCAGATTTAAATAAACTATACCACAAAAAATTCCAAATATATATGTGAGCTAAACATAAACGGTCAAAAATCAATCAGAGAAGGGAAGTTGAGGCTTTTCACAACTGTTGATGGGACAGAGTTCTTGACCCAAAAAAGAGATCAAGATGATGAGAAAAATAAAATGTTCAATTTTGATTACATAGAATTAAAAAGGTTTTGAAACAAAATTGATGCAAATAGAAAAAGAAGACAAAATGAACTAGAAAAAATATTCTGATAAAAGACATATATATGTATATATATATATATATGCACACACACATACATATATAGAAATGATAAGGCTATAGGAGAATAAGGGTTAGGATTTAATGATCAGGCAATTCTCAAAAGGAGAAATTCAAGCTATCAACAACCATGTGGAAAAAGAGTATCCAAATCACCAATAATTAGCGAAATGCAGATCAAAAACATCTTTCTCCGAGTTGGTTTGGCTTGACTTCTCATCTGCTATATAAGAAGGCTTTTAAGTATTTTTTTTCTGGGAGGGGAAGATGTAGAGAACAAGAAGAGTAGTGATAGAAATGAAAAAAAAAGGTCAATGAAATAATAAATACACAGAAGAGAGCAGAAGTTTAGAAGGTGATACAGAAAAGCAGGACAGTGTTGATACTAGTATATGAAATTTAATCTTGAGTATGACTCTAAATAAGCAGAGTGATATTATTTACTCATGACCCATTTTCCAATTTATAAATGGTCAAAAGATATAAACAGGCCAATATTAAAGAAAGAAATCCAAGCTATTAACAACCATGCTCCAACAAAAATACTCCAAAATCACTAATGTTTAAAGAATTGCAAATGAAAACAATTCTCAGGTTTCACTTCACTCCCATCATTTTGGCAAAGATGACAAAAAGGGAAAATGGCCATTATTGGGAGAACATTGCTTGGGAGGATAGGCTGACAACATATTACAGATAACTTGTGGATTGATCCAATCACTCTGAAAAAACACTTTGGAACAATGTCCAGAAAGTCACTAAACTATACATACAATTTATTTATTTTTTAAATCCTTACCCTCCATATTAGAATCAATAATGTTTTCCATGACAAAAAAAAAGTATATATATAGTAAGGACTAAGCAATGGAGGTAAAGTGAGTGGCCCAGGCTCAGAGGCCAGATTTGAATCCAGGACCTCCCATCTCCAGGCCTGGCTATCTATCCACTGAGCTACCTAGCTGTCCCCTGTGCATATACTTCAACTCAGACATATGTCTAACAGATCTAGCCTCCAAAAAGATAAAAAAAAAAAAAAAGAGGAAAAGGATCTACAAAAAGTATTTCCAGCAATTCTTTGTATTACCACAAAGGAAACAAATCAAGTGTCCATCAGTTGACAAAAGCTGACAAAATTATGGCTTATGAATATTATGGAATAGTACTGAGTTGTAAGAAATAACAGAAATACTTATCTGAACTAATAAAAAATAATCCAGAAGAACCAGGAGAATCATTTATAAAGTAATAACAAAGTTGTAAAGAAAAACAACTTAGAAAGACTTAAAAAGATTGATCAATGCAATGACCAACAATGGTGCATAGGACTGAGAATGAAGAATGTTGCTCACCTCATATGACAGAGAAGTGATGGACTCAAAGAGCAGATTGAGAAGATGGTTTCAGACATAACACTTTTTATATTTATTTTGCTTGACCGTGCTTATTGATTACAATGAGTGTCTTTTTTTTTTTGAGTGGGGTGGGGGAAGATGGGGAGAACAGTGAGTCATGAGGATTTCATGAAAAGAATAGAGCTATCTATAGTGTTGCCCCCCCCAAAAAAAAAAGAAAGAAAAAAGGGCACTCAAGTATTTTTTTATGCACAAAAAAGAACAGAAGGAAGTACAGAGGGAAATAAAGCAGGTCAGCTTTGCAAGGAATATATTGAGTTTATTCTATACTTTTTTTTTAATCAAGGTATACATAATGGAGAGTCATGGTTTCACATATAATCCTTTTCTCTTCCATTTTTATATGCAATTACTCTGTTTTCTGGCATTCGTTATAATGATAAAATAGAATTTTTAAGGAAAAAAGTAAACGCTATATGTAACAGATTCATGGTTTCATATGCAGGCCTCTTTTTCTTTGTATATGGAGATATGCGTTTTAATATTTGTCAAGTTCATCAATTTTTTTAAATACTTCAAAAGAAAATAAAGAAATCAAACCCAGAAGTCTTGCTTCTCAGTCTGAGAGCTCAACAAATCAAGTAAAGAATACAGGAAAGAGTACACTATACTTGGAGCCAGAGGACCACCTAAATGACCCCATGGGTGAGTCATACCTTCTAAGAGACTCTTTTCTCAGCTGTAATATGAGGGGCCTGGGCTAGATATTTTCAAGTGTTTTTGCAAACCTTCAAGTGCTATATAAATGTTAGCTATCATCACCACTACCACCACCATCCTCATCCTTATCTTCAACATCATTCTGACACTAGATCAATGATCCTATGAAACTACCTCTCATAAGAGGGTAGATCTTATTTTTTGTGAATTATTTTGGTTCCTTTTAAGGTACAAATAACTTCTTTAAAATTATCTAGAAGTAGGTAAATTCCACCAAAGTTTAAAATAAAAGACCCCATTATATCAAAATTCCTGAGGATCAATGATGAAATATGCTACTCACTTCTTGACAGAGAAATGATGAATTGATTACATTTTTTGTATATGGCCAATGCATAATTGGGGAGTTGGTATTTATAATCATTATACAGTTTTTGTTTTGTTGTGTTTTCCTTTGGGGAGGGAGTAAGTAGGAGGAGGGATTATAGTAAATGAAAAATTTTTTATTGAATTAAAAAAAAAAAAAGACATGGTTAGTCCTCAGCACATTGACTTTTTTCTCTCCAGAACCTCACTATTCTTAAAGTTTCAATTAGCATTTCTCTATAGCCAAATAGCATTTCTCTATACCATCTCTATGCCAAAGATTCCTAAAACTACATCACTAGTCCTCTATATCACCAACTCCTGTTGGATATTTTCACTTGGATATCTTCAAATTCAAAGGTCTAAAAATCATAAGTCATTCACACATAAAACCCAGTGGAATTCCTTGTTGGCTGGGGCAGGGGGGTTGGAGGAGGGGAGGGAAAGAACATAAATCATGTAACCATGGGAAATTTTTCTTAATTAATCAATATTTAAAACTTTTTAAAAAATAAAAACATTTTAAAATAAAAATAAAAGTAATTATTCTGCTCTCTTTCCCTTCTTTCTTCCCAACTCCAATCTCACCCCCATCAATTCCTAGATCAGCTTTATCCTCCCTTATCCCAGTAACCCATGCTCACTTTTAGGTATCATCTGTAATTTGTCTTTCTCTGTAATTTCCTTTCTATCCAATATGACACCAAGTCCTGTAGATTCTTCTACAGAATTTGTGAGAACCCAGAAGTCAAAGTGATCTCTCCTTCTTCAGAACTAACAGAGAAGTACTTTCACAACATAATTTGTAACGGTTATTTAGAACAGAATTTTCTATCTACAAGAGACCTTTGCAAAGATCTGATTCCACTCCTTCACTTTACAAAGTAGGGAACTGTGGCACAGAAGGAAGAAGTGACCTGCCTTGGGGCCAAGCTGGGACTAGAAATTAAGTTTTCAGAGTTTCAGTTAGGTATTATTTCTTCCATTATGCTATGATGTGTACATATGTCTTGATTCCTCTACAAGATTCTAAACACTAGGCAGAAATCAGGTCTTCTTTAAATTTCTGCCCCCACAACACACACCCACACAAACACGGTGCCAAGAACAGTGTTTTACAAATTGTAGGTCTTCAACAAATATTTTTGAGATAATTAGATGTCAAAAAATTCTACATGACTATGAACCTATGAGAGCTGACTCTCAAGACAAAATCCTAGATCAGTGAGCTATTGAGAAGTAAGAAAGAGAGATACAGGGAACTAGCCCCTAAAGTAATTCTCGGGGGATGGGGAGGGGGTAATGTTTTACCACTACCCAGAAGATCACCCCCTATGGCTCCACAGATCCTGAGAAATGGAAATCTTTCCCAATTTACCTGTCTCTGATCTCCAGAAACCTGAATGATCACCCTAAGGATGAAATGACAGATAACAGCATCATCACCCCTAACCTCTACCACCAGTTTCTAGATCTCTTGGGTTTAGTACCACAAAATCCTATGCCCTCAATCATCTCCTAGGGAACAAAGCTCCATCTGGAAAAGCACAGAAATGTCAGGAACCTATATTTCCCTTCAAAGTCCCTAGAAAGCTACTTGTATGTTTAGTTAATTGTTATTATTTCCCCAGCATCTGGGTATGAGGTCCTTTAGAGATATTTTAAATTCACACACATGATGGAGCCAGCTATCCTTATTTAGAAGGGACATTTTCTACTTAGCAAATTATTCATCATTCTTCCAATCTTTCCTTTTTTTCCCCTATAGTCCCATTGGATTCCTTCTATTTATTTATTTTTAGTATATGCTTAGTAACCATCATACCAACAAAAAACATTTAATAAAACACATGCCTAAAAAAGATTATGTGCAAAACCATAAATCCTACATTGTTTATAATTCGCTTAAAGATATGTAAATTATATATGTATACTGATATAACCATCCTCTGCTTTTGGGTTCCCTTTGGATTTGTTTTACTTGCATACTTTTTTCCCTTGATTTTGTGGCTATTTTTTAATGTAATCATGGTCTGTAGTATTCCTATTCTCTTTTCTTTTCTTTTCTTTTCATCTCTTCATATATTTTCCTTATTTTCTTTATATTTCCAATACTTGTCATTTACTCCAATAGGACTTCAAAGCAAAGAGATAAAATCCCATGTCTTCTTAGGTTGCCCTATGGCAGTGACACTGAACCTTTTAGAGACCTTGGGTTGTGCCCTGCCCCACCCCACCAACTGAATGCTATGCCCTGCCCCCCCCAAGACCAAGGGCCTTGCAGCACTGCCCCTCCTTACCCTAGACAAGGGAGGGAAAAATGGAGGGGAGTGGCCCCAGTGCTCCACTAAGGAGAGGGAGTAAGTGCTTCCATTGGGCTGCTGGGCAGAGTGACAAAGAAGTACAGTGGAGAGGGGGAAAGGAGCAGCTCCACCCAAGTCCCTCTGCCTTTCTAGTAACTAACTCTGGTGGGCAATGGCCTTCATGTCCACAGAAAGGTCTCTGTGTGCCATCTTTGGCACACATGCCATAGTTTCACCATCATGGCCCTATGATCACGCTTTGGTTTATTACTCTTGTCTGCACTTTCTAGTTTGATGTTCAGAATAGGATACTCAAAATAGCATCAGCTTCAAGGAAGGATAATGCCTGATCCCTTTTCCCAGGTCCAAATCTTTATCTAGATACAGCAGGAGTCAGTACAGTATAGGGTCCATGAATCTGGTTTGCAAAAATATTTTGATAACTATACTGCAACATAACTGGTTTCCTTTGTGATTCTATATATTTTATTTTATGCATTTTAAAAACATTCTGAACCAAGAGAACTTTATATGCAGTAATGGCAATATTATGGAATGATCAACCGTGAAAGACAGTCGCTTTCAGCAATATAATAGTCAGGGACAATTCTGAGGGACTTAGGACAAAGAATGCTATCCACCTTCAGAGAAAGAACTATTGGAGTTGGAATGAAGATGAAAGCTTGTTTTTCATTTGCTTATTTGGGATTTTGTTTGGAGGTTTTGGTTTTATAACATTAATCACTTACAAAAATGAACAATAAGGAAATATGTTATACATGACAATACATGTATAACCCAGATCAAACTGCTTAGCAGTAGGGGAGCAGGGAGGGAAGGGAGGAAGGGAGACAATTTGGAAAATTTATGTGGAAATTTGTTATTACATGTAATTGGTAAAATTAATTAATTGATTGATTTTTAAGAAAACATTCTCAGAAGAGGTTCCTATACTATACCAGACTGCCAGAAGAGTCCATGACCCACAAAAAGGTTACATGGACAGAGTACTGGACTGGAGTCAGAGTACCTCTAGGTTAAGTCCAAGCTCTGCCACTTCCTACTTAGGTGACCTCAAGTGGCTAATTTAAACTCTGGGTCTCAGTTTCCCTTCTTTAAAATGATAAGCTTAGAATAGGTAGGAAAAATATTTTTTAATCTCTGTCAGTTTGAAATATGTAATCCTATAACCATAAAATCCCTCTCTTTTGAAAAGCTTTCATGGAACAACCATTGGTAATTTGAATAACTGAGTCTGGGAAAAGACAAAGGGAGAAGTAGGATAAGAAGATTGCTTCTCTGACCTCCAAGGCCATCCAGATCTGGGCAAGAGAGATATACTGCTTAGGTGCTGGAAGAGAAAAGAAGCAAACAATGGTGGCTCTCAATAACCCTGCTCAAAGTCAATTTAAGAAGGAATTCATCTTCACATTTTCTGGGCTTAGATGTGAATCCTCTCCTTATTCAGCAATCTTAAAAATGGTTTGTTGATGCTATCTTCACACTACAGTCATAGCCCAATAACCTCCACCCACAGAGAGCCCTCCCTTAGAAATAAAAACGATTAAGCAAAACCACAGATACAATAACAGTATATGTTATATTCTGCAATGAAGGTTCACTTCCAAGCGCAAGGAAGTGTATTATACTGAGTTCTGAAAGAAATATCATGGACCACAGGATCTTGAATCATAGGTTTAGAGTTAGAAGAAATCTTAGAGGCCAACCACTATTTTACAGATGAGAAATTGAGGTTCAGAGTTAAGTGACTTGCCAAGATTCACACAACTAAGTGAGTGTCTAGGGAAGGATAAGAACTCGGGTCTTCTAACCCCAACTCCAACACTCTATTCACCATACCACTTACCTTCTATGATCCCAGAATCCCATTCTAATACTGCCCCTTTAACTTGATCAGCTCAAAATGCTGTCCCTGTACCAAATGTTTCCATGCAGCCCTCAGAAGGATATCACTTCAATTAAATTAAGATGCCAGAAACAAGTATCTACTATGTGCCTCTGTGCTAAGTACTAGTGTGAAAAATAATTGATTTATTGATCCATGATCTCTCCATAGTATGTTATGATCTGTCTCTAGTTTATTTCCAATCCATGTTATTCAGTTTAGTGTGATTATATAAGTGGTTGCTCAGCATCCCATATTCATATATAATCAATCAGGCCTGATCATATAGACATTGAACCATATTACCCTCACATGAGGATAAAGGGATTCTTTTTTACATCAGAATTTTTTAGGCTAGAAGAAGCAGGTTTAAGACTATTTTATAAGAATCATGAGGGTCCTTCCTTAACCACAAATGTCTTAGCTAGAGGACATCTACCCATGTGTCCTGATGAGTAAGTACCAACATGAGGAAAGGGATCATCTGGACCTCCAGATCTCTGCCCTCTGACATTTTCCCCTTGAGAATATAAGCATTGCATTAACCATCTTCTGACCCCTTAGTAAGCAATGCAGGTACATCCCACCCATCCTGTGAGCAGAGACAACCCTTACCTTGCCCCTCCTGGAAAGTCCCCAAGTTATTTTAGAAGCCCCATGACCCTTTGTCATGTCCCTCAATTGCCCAACATTGAGTGGGATTCTGCTTGCTAGATGGTCGTCCAACTTCTATCCACTGATAGGGCTCAGGAGGAAATCTGCCTTCCCATCACTTTGAGTCCACCAATGAGAATTCATATTTTGTGGTACACCATCTGGACTATCTGGGACCTGAGGGTTATAAAATCTGTGCTGGTAAGCAAGGAGGCATCTCAGATCATAAGGAACATCTGAGGTCACATTCCTTAAAGGGGCCAAGTTCCTTTAATAAATGGTTATCGGCCCAGAGTTCTTCCTCAGTGATTTTTATTGCAGATTGGACCAAATTTTTTTTCACAACACTGGGGGTACAAAAAGAGGCACAAGATACACTCTGGCCACAAGGGTCTAACACTCTAATGGAGAAACCAATATGTGTAATCAGGATATATACAGAATAAGAGGAAGCTAGGTGGCTCAGAGGATAGAAAGCCAGGCCTAGAGATGGGAGGTTCTGTGTTCAAATCTGATCTCAGACATTTCCTAACTGTGTAATCCTGGACAAGACACTTCACTCCAGTTGCCTGGCCCTTGCTGCTCTTTTGCCTTGGAATCAATACACAGAAAGGAAAGGGATTAAAAAAAAAAAAAGATATATGTAGGATAAATTGGAGATCATCAATATCAAGTGGAGTTAAGAAAGACTTCCTGTAGGAGGAAGGATTTTTGTTGAGACTTAGAGGAAGCCAGGGAGGTCAGTAGCTGGAACAAGAGAAAGAGCATTATAAGAAAGGGGGACAGCCAGAGAAAATGCTTGGAGCTGCTCACGGAATAGCCAGGAAATCAGTCTCACTGGATCAGACAGAATATGTTGGGGAATAAATTATAAGAAGACTGCAAAGATAAGAGGGGGCTAGGTTTTGAAGGACTTTGAATGCCAAATAGAGGATTTTGTAATTGCTCTTAGAAACAATAGGAAGTCAGTGAGTATTGAGTGAGGTGTAGGGAGAGAGATATGATCAGATTTGTATTTTAGAAAAATCCATATAGTAGCTGAATAGAGAATAGATTGGAGTGGGGAGAGACTTGAGGCAGGCACACCCACCAGCAGGCTATTGGATTAATCAAGGCCTGAAGTGATGAGGACCAGAAATAGAGTGATATTGGTACCAGGAGAGAGAAGGAGTTGGATCTGGAGATGTTGCAAAGGTGAAATTGACTAGCCTTGGATATGGGTGGGGGGTGAAAGATCCTGGATTGGGAGCCTGAGGCTGAGATGACGGCATTGTCCTCTAAGGTAATAGGGAAGGGAGGAAGGGTTTAGGGGAAATGTTAATGAGGTCTGTTTTGGACTTAATGAGTTTATGATGTCTAGTGAACATCCAGTTCAAGATGTCTGAAAGGCAGTTGGAGATGCAAGAGTGGAAACAGGAAAGGGAGATGTGAGAATCATCAGCACAAAACAGGTAATGAAATACATGGGAACTGATGAGATCACCAAGTGAATTAGTACAGAGGGAGAAGAGAAGACTTAGAACAGAATCATCAGGTGAGCATATGGGAAAACTAAGTCAGAGAAAATGAGAGTAATTTGTCCGAGGTCACAGTTAGTAAGCAGGAGTCCTAGAGATCATGATTCTCAGTCAGAAATGTCAATATAAAGAAAATGATTGGAGGCAGCTAAGGGCTCTGATACAGGAGATCCTGGGTTCAAATCTGGCTTTAAATACTTTCTAGATGTATGACCCTAGGCAAGACATTTAACTCCCACTGCCTAGCCCAGACCATCCTTTTGTCCTAGAAACAATACACAATATTGATTCTAAAATGGAAGGTAAGGTTTTTTGGAAAGGAAGGAAGGAGGAAAGGAAAGAAGGAAGGAAGGAAGGAAGGAAGGAAGGAAGGAAGGAAGGAAGGAAGGAAGGAAGGAAGGAAGGAAGGAAAGAGAGAAGGAGGGAGGGAAGGAAGGAGGGAGGGAGGGAGGAAGGGAAGGAAGGAAGGAAAGAAGGAAGGAAGGAGGGAGGGAGGGAGGGAAGGAAGG
>NC_058131.1:403063134-403173185 GCF_016433145.1 Gracilinanus agilis | reverse complement strand
GAGGGAGGGAAGGAGGGAGGGAAGGAGGGAGGGAAGGAGGGAGGGAAGGAGGGAGGGAAGGAGGGAGGGAGGGAGGAAGAAAGGAAGGAAGAAAGGAAGGAAGAAAGAAAGGAAGGAAGGTCTTTCTTCTTTGACTGTTAGCCAAGGTTACATGCCCCAACATTTTGCTTTAATATCTATCAAAAACAAACAACAACAACCATCAAAAAAAAACTATCAGATCTGACACACTGGCAGACCATGATATAGATTAATGGGAAAAAGCCAACTCATATAGCAATCTACACAGTAATTTATTCAACAGAAAATTACCCTTTAACATCTCTCCCCATCCCCAAGACCTCACTGGAGTCTATTTCTCACTTCTCTAAAGCGTGGGGGAGGTGGGGGAATGAGTATCCACATGGTCTTTAATAAATCATCAATTATTAATAATGCAATTCACAATATTTACTGTTATTGATCCTGGCCCTCCCATTGTCCCACAGGGCATAACAAACAACATACCATCCAGGTTCCTTTAGGGTGACAAACATGTATAAACCAAAATCTTCTGCCTCTGCATATACCTTCAAAGTACTTCTTTCTAGTAGTTTATAATAATATAGATAGAAAGAGACAGAATAGAAAACTAGTAGATGTTGGCACCTTTGAGAGTTATAGAGTCTAAAACAGACAATAGTTTATAGAATTAAGTTCTTTATTAGTGCTTACTTCATTTTAAAAAATCTGTGATTTCAATTGGAGTGAATCCTCCTTAATATAGATTGCAATCTGTCATAGAAGATAACAACAACAATAAAAAATAGTCAATCCAACGCAGCAATTTAGAAGCAAAAGCACCTAGTTGTATTATTCTCATAGTTCCATTTGGGATGGCATTGCTATTTCTAGTTTGAAGATTTATACCAACACATTCCATATAAGTCTCAACCAAGCACTTTCAGTGAGCCAAAAGTTTCTCCTATGTTAATGACCTAAATCTAAATGTAAGTCATTCTTCTCTTGTCCCTGAAGTTTGATTAAAAGCGCTTCTAAAAAAAAAAAAAAAATCAAGGACTCTCCCAGAGGTTTCTCCCTTTGAAAAGGTCCACAAATTGCCAACTTTAAGTATAGCCAGGGCAACCCCAGTCCCAAAGCTCATCAGTATGAGACTCTCTCTTTATTGGTGGAAATCAATGTCACATGCTTGGGTAGAGTTATAGAGAGTGGAAGCAAAGAGAGCTCCAGACTCTTCTGACTTTCTTTGGGTCTTTTCAGTTTCCTCATTTCCTTAAAATCTCTTTGGTTTCTTCAATTTCTTTGAATCTCCTAAAGCTCTTCAGGTTCTTTGGGTTTGGACACTTCTTACTTTCATCTTTGAGAGAGAAGATGAACAATGTCACAACACTCCAGGTTGTCGAAGAGGAAATAAGACTCTGGGAAGTCACTGATATGAGAACTGGTGGTCTCCACCATGTCCTTATCCCCAGCTTGCTATGCTATAAACTTCAGGAAACTTCCCCTTGGGGGATAGCTAGGACTCTCTTGCTTGAGTTGAGTTACTTCACTCCCAATTCTGTATTGTCTGGTATATCTTCTCATATGCTTCCCCTAATGTCTGTTTTGCTACCACCTTGGATAAATCAGTTTCTTTGCTACTTACTATATGTAAGTCAAACTGGTATTTGGTAAGAAAGGGGTCAAGCCTTGGATATAAAGTATGGGGTCTTCCTTCCTTTAATTAATAAACAGAAATCATAAGTTTAATTTGAATCTGAAAACCACACCCCCAAGACTAATAATATTTAAGCGAAGAAACAGATAAAAATCTAGCCCAGTATCTCCTCTCTCTGGGAAGAGCAGAGTGGCCAAGCCCCTAGCCCCAACCTTCTACTTCCTTTCCTGACTGGAATTAAAGTCTCCCTTGGAGAAGGAAGGGAGATTACAGACTAGAGATGTCTATTCTGTCTCCCTTTGAGCCACACAATGATACCTACCTCCATGCTACATATGAAGGACAGCTCTTGCTACAAACTAGAGAATTTTTACAAACCAGAATTTACCTATCATTCGCCACCACGTTTAGAAAGTCATTCCAGGGACAGGCAAGTGGCTTAGTGGATAGAGAGCCAGGTCTAGAGACAGGGACTCCTGGATTCAAATCTAGCCTCAGAAACGTCTCAATTTTGTGAACCTGGGCAAATTACTTAATCTCAGTCGCCTAGTCCTTACTACTCTTCTGTCTTGGAATTGATACTTGGAATGGGTTCTGAGATAGAAGGTAAGGGGAAGGAAGGAAGGAAGGAAGGAAGGAAGGAAGGAAGGAAGGAAGGAAGGAAGGAAGGAAGGAAGGGACTCTAGCCAAAGACATGTCAGAGACCACCTCCCTTCAATTCATAGACATTTCCTATTGCCTTTCCCCAATTATGCTACTTTCTCACACCAACACATTGCCTTCTTCCATTCCATCCTCCCCCTATTCCTCACTGAGCCCCTGTATTTGTTAGTTTGTTTTTACTTCAGAAAAAGGAAATATCTCTCCTGGGTAGGTAGCATTATATTTAGCACTTTTAAGGTATGAAAAGCACTTTACCGGTTTTTCCATTTGATCTTCACTACAACCTTATAAGGTAAGTACTATTATTATTCCAGTTTTACAGATAAAAAAACTTAGTCTGAGAGAAGTTAAAGAACTTGTTCAGTTATACCATCGCTAAGTATCTGAGGCAGAATTTGAACTCAGAACTTTATGACTCCAAGTCTAGCATACCCTACATGGTGTACCATCTAACAGCCAAGATCAGCCAATAGTTAAATATGACTGATTTTCAACAATACTCTTTGTCAATTGTTATGTTTATACATTTTACCATATATACATACTTTGTGAATTCTAAGACAGAAGAAGAAGGTGGACTGGTTACATGGGAGGAATGAAAGATGCCAAGTGAATGGCTAGAGCACTCTCCTAGTATCCTTGTGATATCAGAAGAAATAGAGTAAAGCTTCAAGCACATTTGATGAATGCCCCATAACAAGCTTTTGAGAACACATAAACAGGAGTCATCTAGAATTTTTGTTGTTCAGTTGTTCCACCAAGTCTGACTCTTTGTGAGCCCTGATCAATAGCTATCCACGGCGGGGCAGCTGGGTAGCTCAGTGGATTGAGAGCCAGGCCTAGAGACAGGAGGTCCTAGGTTCAAATCCGGCCTCAGACACTTCCCAGCTGTGTGACCCTGGGCAAGTTACTTGACCCCCATTGCCTACCCTTACCAATCTTCCACCTTATAAGTCAATACACAGAAGTTAAGGGTTTAAAATTAAAAAAAAATTAAATTAAAAAAAAATAGCTATCCACGGGGTTTTCTTGGCAAGGATACCAGAATGGTTCCCTAATCAATCCCACATCTGGATGTGGGGGGTAGTGATTAGGGAATTGCTTAAGGCAGTGATGGGCAAACTATGGCCTAGATCTGGCACTCAGGGAATAGTTTGACCAACACTGCTCTAGTGGATCAAGTGAATCCGGTGGATCCTTTTGTTAAGTAGCTTGCCTAGGGACACACAGCTAGAAAGTATCAGAGGCTGGATTTGAATTCAGGTCACACTCTAGCCACTGAGCCACTTAATTGCCTCACCTAGAATAAGCAAACCTGAATCAGGTCTATTGGAGGGAAGTCTTGAATCAATGGGATCACAGATCACACACATACACACACACACACACATACACACACACACACACACACACACACACACACACACACACACACACACACAGAGGTTGTAGTTAAGAGCCTCCAGAAGCAAACTTTAAGAAAGCCACATCCAAAAAGCATGGAGTCTGTCAAGAATGTGGGCAGGAGGATGGGCTGTAGCAAGATTAGCACAAGGGAAAATTGTATTCCCAAGTGAACAAATCGCAGCTCCCACTCCCATTTGTCCTTTCAGCTCAGTGCAAACCACGCACAGTGCAGTAGAAACCTACTCAGATAATTTCCATAATGAGAAGCCAAGAAAGTAAGTTCTCTCCTGATCTGGTGGCCACCCATATTCCTCTCTAACACATATTTTATAATCTGTTTCAACAATAAGGAGTTGCTTTTGGAATGAGCAATGTCTTCCTTTGTGTTCTAATCCACTCCCCAAGGTTGGATCTGTGAAATGGGAATTAATGATAACCCTGTATCCTGAAACATATTTTTATCCCTGTTCACCTACACTGAGACCCAATGGACCAAACCCAGAGGGATGGTGGACAGTGTATCATTAGTAGATTTCTGGTAAATGTCATTGGCCTCTCCAGAGCCACAGTCAGTTGTTTCGTCAAGAAATAATAATTAGAGGAGGCAGTTGGGTGGCTCCATAGATTAAGAGTCAGGCCCGGAGATGGGAGTTCCTGGGTTCCAATCTGGTCTCAGATATTTCCTAGCTTTGTGACCTTGGGCAAGTCACTTAACCCCCATTACCTAGCCCTTACCACTCTTCTGCCTTAGAACCAATACACAATACTGATTCTAAGATGGAAGGAAAAGGGTTGTGTTTTGGTTTGTTTTAATAAATACAAATTAGAGGTGCCCCTCTTTGGAAAAACCTTAGTCTGAAAAAAAAAATTCATGTTTTGTCCAAATAAAGGCAGGGGGAAAAACAAGCTATACTCATTAGTACATAGAAAATGCATATACCCCTCTTCCTGTTCTATGCCATGAGGAGTCTTTCTTTCACTGGAACAACCAACAAAGGCCACAGAAGGAGAAGAGAGGAGTATAAGGGAGAGAGATTGTCCCAATCAAAAGTTCTGGAAGCTTTTCTAGCAGCTGGGAATGGATAGTTGAAGAGTTGGGGCTATAAGTAAAAGAAAAAAGACTAAGATTGAAATAACCTAATATAAGGAAGTAAGGAAGGGAAGGGAAGGGAGAGCAGCCCCCAAGTTAGGAGACTACAATAAGTCAGAGTCTCCACCCAGAGATAGAAGGGATAGGAAAAAGGACAAACAGAAACCAGAATTATCAGATTTCAAGAAAGAAAGGCAGTAGATGTTCTGCTTTTGGGAGACTGCTTAGCTGGTCCCATTTTCATTCTGTGCCAATTGGATCCTCCTGAGGTCTGAGACTCCTTTTTTATTTCTGAAATCTGGTAACCCAAGTGACTAGGCTGGGGAAGTACCACTGGCTGCAGGAGCCATCCCTGCAGTCCCTTATCACCACAGAAAGAGGAATTCAGTCACTAAGAAGATCAGCTGTTTAAATTCAAGAACAGGGACTATTTCTCTCACTGCTGCCCTTTAATAGGCCCTTTTCTTTAAGACCATGTGCCAAGTTAGCCTCCAAAAAGATACTCCAAGAGGGGGAAGTACATGCACAACATTGAAAGGAGAGTGGGTGCAAAGGACTGATTTAAGGCCACAAGCAATACAAGTGAGGAAGTTCTACCTTCCAGTTGAGTTCTTAAGTTATTAATGCTTCGTTGCTAGGTCTAGGAGACAATGAAGCCTGCAGTAGACAGTTCCTTTGAACTGCTGTTCAACGCCAGGACCTTTTTCAAAAGGAAAAACAGGAGGCTATCCTGAGATGAAGTGATTAAAAAAGGAAATCTATCACTGGGGAGGAGATCTAGGGAATAGTTATGGAAACAGATGCTGCAGAAAATGCCTCATTAATTGCAGTGATGAGAGAAATAGTGAAAGGGTTAAGGTGACAAATGAGAGAAATTAACAAAAAACAGATCCTTTCTCCTCACCCCACTCCACTCAGCCCCCAAAGCAGAAGATAATTGTCTACGCTAAGATAATGTGCCTGACTCTAGGAGAAGCAATTCTCCATCCTAAGCAACTTGAGGATGAGAAGGCAGAGAGAGCTGACTGAAATCAAACTTACCCAAACAGGAGAAGGGGCATCTCCATTTGAGAACCCATTAAACAAAATGGAGAAGTGTTGGGGCAGGAAAAACTTAAGCAATGTGACCAGTAAACATCACTAATCTGCAGAGCACATAGCTAATCTCCAATCAGGAAAAAAAAAAAAAAAAAAAAAAAAAGAGGCAAGACAAAGACTGCTCTAATAGGATGAAAGCAGAAACAAGCATGTGTTTGCAAAATGAGAGAATTGAAAGGAAAATCATGTGTAAGAGACTGAGAACATTTCAGAATATTAAAAAAGGGCATAACCGCTCCAAGAACTCAATTGAAAAGCAATTATGAAAAAACAAAGTTCTAACCACTAAGGTACTGTCAAAAGGCTGGTCAGTATTCTCTTCAATCCCACAGCATCAGATTTTTATTTAAGGAATTTTGTTATTATAAAGTAACAAATCAAAATTCTAAATCAATAGGGACCCATTACATAATTACTCATTACAAAGAATGAATTCAATAATACTGGAGTACTATATCACCAAAGGCAGCCAGGTGGGTGGCTCAGTGGATAATGTGTTAGACCTGGAGTCAGGAAGACCTGAGTTCAAATCCACCCTCAAACACACTAGCTTTGTGAACCTGGGTAAGTCATTTAACCCTGTTTGCCTCAATTTCTTCCTCCGTAAAATGATCTTGAGAAGAAAATGGAAAACCATTTCGGTATCTTTGCCAAGAAAACTCAAAAGAAACCACAAAGAAACAGACATGATTAAGAGACAGACATGACGGAAAACGACTGGAACAACACTATATTACCATAAGGAAAGAACAATGTTAAGAATACACAGAAATAATCATGTAACCATGTTAACTTTTCTAAAATATAAATATTAATAAATGTTTAAAATTTTAAAAAAAGAATACACAGAAATGTGACAAGTGATTATATGAAATGATACAAAGTTTAAAAAGCAGAATACTATAACTTTGTGAACTTTGTTATGAAGTAACAACCAAAATACCAAATGGGTACAGCATGGTTACAAAGAATAAATTTAATAATTTTGGAGGGATATCACCAAAAAGAATGAAAAATGCTGTTTTACATGATTGCACATGTAAAATCTCTTTAAGTTTGCTTACCATGGGGGTGGGGTAAAGGGAAAAAAGGAGGAAAGCAGGGAGAGAATTCAAGACTCAGAATTCTTTTTTAAATGTTGGAAACTATTCTTACATGTAATTGGAGGGAAAATAAAATAAATTTTAAAAGAATGAAAAATGTTTAGAATATACAGCAATAAGGCAAGTGAATATACAAAATAATTCAAAGTTTAAAACGTAGCATACTAACTATAACTTTGTAAATAGCCATATATTTGAACATATAATCATAAGGATTTAAAAAAATTGTTTTGATTATTGAAATAATTTTAACGTCTCTATATAAATTCATCTTTTATTATAAAAATGATCAAATATGTAAAAAAATGGCAAAGTTTCAATTGGTTTCACAGCATTACCAAGCACTAGCCAGAAATTAATCAAATATTAAATAAGCAAATATTTGTAGGTCCTTGCCCTCCAGGAGTTTACAATCTACTTGAAAAGATAAGAAAGGTAGGAATGAAAAGATTAACAAAACAAAGAGGCAAATGATAAGGACCAAAGGAGAGGTGACACAATAAGTCCTTAGGGGGTAGGAAAATCCAGAAGCCTAAGATCAAAACAAGTAGGAAACAAGGTCAACCTAAAACCCATCTGCAAAAAAACTAAGGAATAAAGTATCAAACTTTAGTCCAGTTCCACAAAGAAAAACCTTACTTCAAAGTCACATATATGAGCCCCAACTTTTGATAGTCATCTCTCAAAAGAAACAAAATCATTCCCAATACTATTAATCCATCTTATCTGAATGGATCAGTAGCATCATCTTCCATATATATATATATATATATATATATATTTTTTTTTTTTTCCACCAAGTTCTGTCAAAAATGACAAACTGTGGGGGCAGCTGGGTAGCTCAATGGATTGAGAGTCAGGCCTAGAGACAGGTCCTGGGTTCAAATCTGGCCTCAGACACTTCCTAGCTGTGTGACCCTGGGCAAGACACTTAACCCCCATTGCCTAGCCCTTACCACTCTTCTGCCTTGAAGCCAATACACAGTATTGACTCTAAGATGGAAGGTAAGGGTTTAAAAAAAATGACAAACACACCAAAAAAATCCAGAGAGCTTGCCTTATGGTACTCATAGAGCTCTGATTCACCATGATGGAAAGAATGCTTGACTTGGAATCAGAGGACTTGGGTTTGAATCCCAGCCCCATCACTTCCTACCTAGAACAAATTAAGCTCACTAGGTTTCCTCAACTGCAAAATGAGAAGTTTAAGATCTCTTCCAACTTTAAATGTCTGATGCTAAGATATGATCTCCAGACTACTCCATATACCATAGCAACTTAAGAAAGTTGCTTCTTTTGGGAACTTAGTTTTACCTGTGGAAATAGTGAATGCTACTTATTATGAGCCAACCCAAAGTGGAAAACAGATATTCATTTGAGCAGTCTAAGAAAAAGGCAAGGTGTTCCCACTACTTAGAAAGGCCCTCTGTATGTTGTATGTGGCTGGGGATCCTGGGTGCAAAAGAAAATAATTTAAAAGACAGATATTCTGTCCCTGGAGGTTAAAAGAGCTGTAGTATTGTCAGCTGAGGTGCCAGAACCATTATTCACAGGTCAGCTGTTCTAAAGCCTGAAAAGTTACTAGTACCATCTGCTAAAGGCAGTTCAACTATTGGGAAGAACAATAATAACAAAGAGTTTGTGACATCTGCCAGAATAGGACAACAAAGGAGGGGAAGTGGAGGTGCATACAGGAAGAAGCAACTGAAGAACTGCTAGCAAGAGAACAACAAGGTACAGAGCACCCATATGGAAGCAGAAATTCCAACTGGTGTCAAATCTAGGGTGTACTATTAATCGCAAAGAAAGCATAAGTTCCCTCCCTGGAAAGGGCAGGGGGTCTTTTGACAGTCTATACGTTTGGAAGTCCTTTTGGAATCTTTTACTTCATAGAGGATAAAACTGTCTTATACATCAAAGCTTTGTGAGCCTGAGTGCTTATAAGAGGAGCTGGCAGTCACCCTTAGGAGTGTGCCAAATAATGAAAGCCTTCATTTGAGTTGAGAAATTAAGTCAGAAAATTAAAAGATCTCCCAATGCAAACCCAGATCCTTTCTCCCTTCAGAAGGGTACCTCTAACACAAGTCAGACAAAAAATATTAGATTCAAAGAAGCATATTAGAGCTTAGTACATTTGTGTGTATGTGTGTGTGCTATAGGTCATTCATTAATTCCCCAGGACTGCTAAAGGGCTTCATCATGCAATTGACTCTATCATGTGATTTCCCCTCCTCACTCTTGTCCCAATGACAATGAGATTCCTAAGTGAGCTATGACTATAGGGGGAGGGTTTTTTCCTCCCTCCCCTAAGTAGATGGTCACATTACACAGTCTTTGGCCTAGGTATATCATAGCAGTATTTCCCTAAACAATCATCATCATAGCTTGAAATGCCATCATAGATCATCTAACCTACATACCTTATTTACAGATGAAGAAACTGAAGCCCAGAGAGAGGAAGTGAATTGTCTAAAGCCACAGAGTACTTTAGTGTCAGACCAGATCAGAAATAGAATTCAGGATTCTTACTTCTAGTTCAGTGCTCTTTTTACTAAAGCTTCCAGTTTTAAGAGATCTTAAAAGCCGTCTCTCCTGGGTTCTCTTCCATATCTCTTCTTTTTAGTTTTAAGTGGGGACTGCTTACGTATGTGGATGGATATATCTACTTAGCACATTGGCTCCATTCACTGACTTTCTGGACCCCACAATACTCCAGGATGCCTTGTAGTATTAGTCTGAGTACACAAAGATCCAATTGCCATCTGGTGCCCATTGAAAGCATAGTATATTTCTCAGTTTCAAAAAAAGTAGAACATTGTACCAAGGAAGCCAAATTAGGAGTCAGTGATTAAAACAAAAGGATAACTGGTAAGTGAATATAAAAATCATGATTTTACATTATGATATTATATCCTATTTTCTGTTATTTTGAAAACATACTGACTTCCAGAAGAAACAAAAAAAAAGGTAAATTAATGCCAGGGAAGCAGTTAGTTGTTAGCTACCAAACTGGACTGCTTGAATAAAGCATGGAGTTATAGAAGGGGGAATTCTTTAACTGAATAGAAATGCCCTTTAAAAAGGCAGAGTTCTGGGGGCAGTTAGGTGGCTCAGTGGATTGAGGGTCAGGCCCAGAGACGGGAGGTCCTGGGTTCAAATCTGGCCTCAGACACTTCCTAGCTGTGTGACCCTGGGCAAGTCACTTAACCCCCATTGCTTAGCCCTTACCACTCTTCTGCCTTAGAATCAATACCCAGTATTGATTGATTCTAAGACAGAAGGTAAGGGTTTAAAAAAAAAAAAGGCAGAGTTCAAAACTAGAATTCAACAAACCAGAGAAAAAGGTGCCTGCCTTTACATTGTAAGGGTAAAAATAAGATTTTTTTTAATACTAATTTGAAATATCTGATAATTTAGAACTGAGGTTGGGCTAAAGTTTACCTTCTCATTCTAGTCCAAGGTAGCTGGGGTGGGGAAGCCTTCACTAAACTAGCTAACAATGTCAACATATGATTAGGAAGAGAATGTTTAACTTACTTAAGAAAACAAACTGCTTTCAAGTAAGTACTTTAAAAGTTCCCAGTTGGATCTCATGAAGCATACTAAGATATGGTTAAAATAGGTACATGATTTAGACCTGGAGGGTGACACTATAAGCAAATTAGGGGAGCAAGGAACAGTTTACCTGTCACATCTATATGGATAAGGGGAAAAATTATGACCAAAGAAGGAAGGAAGGAATGCAGAAAGCTGGGAAAATATTTTTACAGTATCTCTGATTAAGGCTTCATTTCTCAAACATATAGAGAACGGAGTCAAATTTATAAGAATAGAAGTCATTGCCCAATTAATAAACAGTCAAAGGATATGAACAGGCAGTTTTCAGACAAAGAAATAAAAGCTACCAATAGTCATATACAAATTGTTCTAATTCCTTCTTGATTAGAGAAATGCAAATCAAAACAACTCTGAGGTACCATCTCACACCTATCAGACTAGCTAATATGACAGAAAACAAAAATGATAAATGTCTGAGGGGATGTGGGAAAATTGGGACATCAATGTCTTGTTGAAGTTGTGAACTAGTTGATCAACCCACTCTGAAGAACAATTTGGAACCATGGCCAAGGCCACAAAATTGTGTATACCCTTTGATGCGGCAATACCACTACTAAGTCTGTGTCTCAAAGAAATTTTAAAAAGGAGAAAGCATATATTTGTACCAAATATTTACAGCACCTTTTTTTTTTGCAATGTCAAAGAATTGGAAATTGAGGGAATACCCATCAATTGGGGAATGAGTAAACAAGTTGAGGTATATGATTGTAATGAAATCCTATTGTGCTGTAAGATGTGAGGTGCAAGATGATTACAGGAAAGCCTGGAAAGCCTTAAATGAACTGATGCAAAGTGAACAGAACCAGGAGCACATTGTATACAGTAATAGCAATATTGTACAATGATCAACTATGAAGGACTTAGCTATTCTCAGCAATACAAGGATCCAAGATAATTCCAAAGGACTCATGATGAAAAATGCTATCCACCTCCAGAGAAATAACTGATGGAGTCTGCATGCAAAACAACACAATCTATTTTTCACTTTTATTTCCTTCATGGGGTTTTTTAATGGGTCTTTTTCCACAAAAAAAAAAAAAAAAAAAAAAAAAAAAAAGGTCAAGGGGGGCAGCTGGGTAGCTCAGTGGATTGAGAGCCAGTCTTAGAGATGGGAGGTCCTAGATTCAAATCTGACCTCAGACACTTCCCAACTGTGTGACCCTGGGCAAGTCACTTGACCCCCATTGCCTACCCTTACCACTCTTCTGCCTAGGAGCCAATACACAATATTGACTCCAAGACAGAAGGTAAAAGTTTAAAAAAAAAAAAAAAAAGGTCAATATGGAAATATGTTTGACATGATCACATATGTATAATCTATATGAAATTTCTTGCCATTTCATAAGAGGGAGAGGAGAGGAAGAGAAGTTGGTACTCGAAATTTTAGAAAATGGATGTTAAAAATTGTTTTTTTAATGTTTTTACATGTAATTGGAAAAAATAAAACATTATCTAGATAGATCGATATAGATATGTTTTAAGAGTTTTCAGTTGGAATAAAAATGATAAGCTAACAAGGAATCATTCTCATCTCTTCATTAAAGAATGTTCTTAAAGGTAACTTGGCAACACTTTAATAGCTCATTTTGGGTTACTGTTGACATATTTGAAAATAATAAAATTGCATTTCTTTCATTAAAAATAAATCTACAATTTAGATGGACCTTCCTTCCTCTTCATCATCGTTATTCCAAATTATTGGGAATTTACTACAGTATAGTTTCTGTTTAGATCCATCAAACATAGAATTGAAATGATTAAAGGGCTGGCATTGACACTTTTAGTAGATGCCATTTCCTGAATATATTTGATCCAGCGAGTTTATCAAATCAAGCTTCTGCCTCAAATGATGACTTTCTGAGTTTCACTGTTGTTGAAGCAGGTCTGCTGCTATGCAGTGACCTTACACTATTTCATTTCCAATGAATCTTAGACCAGCCTGGCTTCTGCTACCTGAACCAATCACAAGAGCTAGACCAAGTAAAGCATCCTAGCCTGAAGGACAAAGTCAATGCTTATTAAATAGCAAATCTGGGTGAGGATGGGGAGAGTGAAAACATAGTCAAAGCCGAGCAGGAAGTCCATAAAGGATAGAGAACCATTAAGGACTGTTTTGAAAGGTAAAGAGAAATGTGGGTGGTTTTTCTTTCTTTCTTTTTTTTTTTTTTAACATAAGAGAATAATCACAACTTGAACATCACATTATTGGCTTTGATTCTATTTTTACCATCTGGTACCAAAACCCTCTAGCAGCAACTATACTTCAGTTGACATCTACAAGGGTTAAATCAGTGTTATTAACTACTTCCCTAATTATGTCCGGAAGGGACAATCTGGAGTTGTGCTTCCCCATCATCAATTCCCTGACAAAAGTATTACTAGTGGCAGAAAGACTCTGGAGACCTGTATTTTCTCTGGGGGCAGAAGCCACAAGGTGGGGGGGGGGGGGAGGGGAGGAGGAGGAGGAATAATGTTCAGAGTCCATTGCCAGTAGTCTGAGAAAGAGAACATTACTGTGAGCTTGCACTCTTAATGCCAGACTTTCTGCCCAAAGAAGGGAGGATACTTAATGTTATTTCTCATTTATCCAAATATTTCAATTGCTTAGAAGCAACTCCTCTCAATCACTCTGAATCTCTGCTTCTTTGACCCTAGACTGGCAAAAGCTTCCTACTTCTTCAGTTGGGTACAGCAAGTACTAATGTCTCAGTCATCCTTTGAGTTTTGGTTCAGCCCTAACTCAGCAAGATTTGTCTTTAGAAAGGGAGCTGGAGAGGAAAGGTGGGAAACATTGTCCCTGAAGTCTGTGTTTAAACTTCCCACAGAAGAACCATAATTCCAAACTTTTTTCATAACTTAGCATTTCTATCCTTGTTCAGTTGAATCTTCTTGAACCCATTTAGGATTTTCTTAGCAGAGATACTGGAGTGGTTTGCCATTTCCTTCTCCAGTTCATTTTTCGGAGGAGAAAACTGAAACTAAACAGGTTAAAATGACTTGCCCAGAGTCACAGTGCTAGTAAATATCTGAGCCTAGATTTGAACTCTGGAAGATGAGCCTTTCTGACTCCAGGATCTGCACTCTATCCACTCTACCAGCAACTTACCCTTGGCCTCATCTAATTTCCTCCTTTCAAATTGAATTTCATAACTTCGTTTGAAAATATAACCTCAACTTATTCATGTGAAAATGGGATTTATCTCATTTGAAATAATCAGATGAAATCTTAGCTTCTCACAGACTTCCCCAAAGACACACAGAAATCCAAGTCTGCAGGTAAGCTACCTACAGAAGCTAGGGGACACAGAAACTACAGACACTCCAAGCCTGGAGTCAGAAGACCCATAGTAGAAATCCAGCCCCAGACATTAGCTATCTAACCTTGGGCGAGTCATTTACAGTTTCCTCAAATGCGAAATGGGAATAATAATAGCACTTTCCTGCCCAGGTTGTTCTGAGGATCGAGTGAGATAATATTTGGGGCTCGGGGGGGAGGGGCATAGCACAGTACCTGGTATATAATAGGCACTATACAAATACAATAATGAATTAACTCTTCTGTATCAGAAGAAAGATTGGCATGGTGAAGTAAGAGAACCTGGGTTCTTCTCTTGGCTCTGCCATTGACTACCTGTGTAATGCAAGAGTCATTTAAGCTTTCTGTGCCTGTTTCTTTCTCTGTAAAATGATGGAGTTGGGCTAGGTGGTCTCGAAATTCAAAAACTGACTCCATGAAGACTCAAGAAGATGAAAGTTGTGTAACAGTAACTCCATTGACAATGATATTCCTGCTCTTCCAAATAAATGGGGGCAAAGCCAAATGTCCTAAGCCAATAGGATTTAAAAAGTGAAGACTTTTCAGCTCCCAGATATTTACATATTTGCCTTTTTCTCCTTATTCAAATGGCAACTCTCTGATCCTTTGAAATTTTAATACTAAATCCCGGCCAGTTAGCGCAAACACAGTACTTCAAAGCACAATGCAGGTAGCTAATTCCTTCTGGACTAACAGCAGCTGTATGCCAATATGGTGAAAATCAACCGTGCACCCGGCAACTGGTGTTGCTGACTTCTCAATGGAAATAAAAGCAGACATCTACTGTGGACTTTCTCTTTCTATATATGGCATCAAGTAATTTCCCATCTAGAAGCTGCTATAAGACCGCAGTGGACTGGAAGCATTGTAAATAGTCATTGTCGTTGTGTGGATTACCCTTCTTTTCAAGGATTTGGCCTTTGAATCACAGATTTGAGTGCCCCAGTTAGAGCTCCCAAGGTTCGTTTCAATGAATAGGTTTCTGGGCATTGTCTCCGAAGTGGATTGTTGTTGGTTTTTCATTCTTGCCCCTAGGGTCTCATTTCTGAAGCCCGGAGGAGGTTTAGAGGTAAAAGAGGAACTTTCACATTTGGTACTTGATTAAAAAGCATCAACAACGGGGCTGGTCCCCGGGCCAAGTTAAGGGGGGGAAAAAAATCTGACCCAAGCAGTCACAGCAGAAAATATTTTAGAAGCAAAATTACCGTTCTCCATCTGGGAAATGGAAGCTTTCACTCCGAAATGTTTTGGAAGCCTAGGAAATTTATCTATTTCAAAGAAGAGGCAAAAATTTATCTTTTTTAATCCCCTTTCCTTCTGATTTAAAATTGATACTAAGTATCCATTCCAAAGCCGAAGAGTGATGAGGGCTAGGCTATTTTAGTTAAGTATTGCCCAGGGACACACAGCTAGGAAGTGTCTGAGACCCCATTTGAACACAGGACCACCCGTCTCTAAGCCTGGCTCACCTAGCTGCCCCAGGGACAAAGATTTTTAAGACCCACTTCACTCCTAAAATGATAAGAGATAATACAGAAAATGTGAAGCACACTGCCTGCCTTAAATTGTATAGGTCAGAATGTGGAAAGTGCCTTTGCATCAGAATCCCAGGGCTGCCACTTAATTAACAATGTGGTCTTGGACTTCTGGCATCTTCTCTGGGACTCAAGTAAAGGGAGTTAATGCTAAATCTCTAAGAACTTTAAAAATTTCCTCTCCTTACCAAGCCCCATATCTATTTTGTTCTTTAAACTGAAAAGCCAATATCGCTTTCTGGGAGATGGGCCCAGGTGAGTTCAGATTGCAGAATCATTGATTATACATAGGCATTCGGGATTTAAAATCCTATGAGGGATGTCCTTGGCTCAGTATCTGGAACCCTGCCCTTCCCCCCCCCCCCACAAATCCTATTAACCTGAAAATGCACAATGGTAAGAGCCTATTGTGGTGAGGTACTCTAGCTGATAATAACCCCCCTTTGGGAAAAGGATCCCCACAGTGACAGATAAAGAGACAAGGCTATCACCAAACTCTTGTTTTCAATAAATGGTCAATCTGTGTTGCCAGTGATTAGAAGGGCAAGAATATTTTCGGCTTACTTTTGCCCATTTCTCTGGGTACACAATACAGCTTGCCCCCTTGGCTAGTCAGTTCCTAATCTAGTTAGTTTCATTTTCCCCCTGCAATAGCACCAGCACAGCTGGGTTTCCAGCTGGGCTAAAGGAATGAATAATGCTTTAAATAACTGTGGCTTTTTCAAAGTGTGAACTTTCTTCTGCTTAGTACTGAATTTCGTGAACGGCCTCTTTCAGTAAGTGAATTTAGAGGCTAAGGATTTATAATTACTCTAAAAATGGGAAGCCCAATGGGCACGTATCTGCTTTTAGCCATCACACTCAAATAGGAAACCGAAGTGTTCTGACTTTCAAAGGGAGGACGTGGATGCCTGGACTCCTTATGTCAAGCCCTGCCTCAATACCCGTAAGGAAACTGCGAAAAGAAAAAGCACAGGAGATAGCAGCAAGATAGGGTGTAATTACACCAAAATACAAGCAGCAATCCTTGGGAATGCAAGACTATTTGCAGAACGAATGGGATACTTTTATCTAGCATTGTGAGGAGTTATTATCCCTGCTGAGGCCCCTCTACCTCTTCCTCTTCCCCTCCCACAAAAGGGAAGGAGAAGACTCACAGTTATGCCTTATTTCAAGAAAATTCAGAGATTTCCCAATCTAAAATGTTAGGGAGAGAATTTTGGATAATGTATGCACATTATTACTTCAGGGTTTGAAGGATCTAGGATTTCTTCAGTGTGGGTACTCCTCCTGCCAGGGCAGACTGAAGCCCCTCATGCTTTAGGAAACCTTCCTCTTCAGGTGCAGTGGCCAAACAAGTCATCATGCAGAGGCCTACCTTCTGAAGAATCTCTCTGAATTTAGCCAGGCTGCTCTTCAGACAAGAGACGAGCAATCTGTTGCCAGGCCGGTATTCAGAGCCTTTCCAGTTGGGTAGTTTGTGTGCCACTCATCGCTGGCACAGCCTTAGAAAAGCCAGGGTCACCTCCAAACCTTGATGAAGTGTCTGGAGAAGGCTTCAGTGGAGAAAATTCACACTCACTAGTACAATCTCCTTCTTGATTCATCCTTATGTTCCAAAAGGAACCCTTACTGTTATTGTCATTGTTATCAAAGCACCACTCTTTTACAGGAAGTTTTTCTTTATTCCCCCTTTCCCTGGTTGCTAACATCTTCTCTATCTTTTATTTAACTTTTCAGTCCTTTCAAGTGTGTCTGACTCATAACCTCATTTGGTGTTTTCTTGGCAGAGATTCTGGAACGGTTTGCCATTTCCTTCTCCAGCTCATTTTACAGATGAGGAAACTGAGGCAAACAGAGCTAAGTGACTTCCCCGGGGTTACATAGTCAGTAAGTGTCTGAGGCCATATTTGAACTCAAGAAGGTGATTTTTCCTGACTCTGGGCCAGCACTCTATCTTCTTCAGCCATCTAGACACCCTTGTGTTTATTTTGCGTACATTTTTGTATATACTTATATGTATACATTGTCTCCTCTGATAACTATTTCGTTTTTTGTCTCTGTATCCACATTCAGCAAGCATGAGGCCTGACACATAGTAGAAATTTGATAAATGTTTAATGATTGATTGCCTACTCCCTCTGTACTCTACCTCCCCACCCCCATGAAAACATTCAAAGCAAAGAGATATAAGAAATACATTCTTTCAGGAAGTTGTGAAAGTAGACAGCAGAACAGCATTTTAAGGGGAGAACAAAAAAGAAGATAATATGGCCATTGGACTGATTTCAATTCAATAAACATTTATTCAGTGCCTACTACTTGCTAAGCTTAAGGGGATACAAAGAGGTAATAAAAGACAGTCTCTGCCCTCAAGGAACTTACACTCTAATGGAGAAGACAACGTGCCAGCAAATATATACAAAGCAAGCTATATATAGGACAAATGGGAAATAATTAAAAGAGGGAAAGCACTGGATTTAAGAGGGGTTGGGGAAGGCTTCCTATATAAGGTAGGATTTTAGTTGGGACTTCAAGAAAGCCTGAGGGGTCAGTTGTTGGAGCAGAAAAGGGAGAGTATTCCAGGCATGAGAGAAGACCACCAAAAGTAGGCTCCAGTCTTCACCTTCACCAGTATATACCACCCTAAAGTATTTGTCTGGTCCCCCTAAAATATAGTTTTTAAAACTATTGCTCTAAGACCCACACCTCCCAAAATCCAGAGATCCTAAAGTCTTAATTAAATAATGAAACAATTAGGCTTCAGTCACTTAATATGACTACCACTACAGTTACCAAGGACCAGCTTCTCTATTTTGTTATAGGCCAGTCTCCTCCAATAGGAAAGTCCCAGCAAGCTCATGGCCAACAAAGTTTGTTTTACACACAGAAAAGAAAAATAAGGTTGCTGGGTTTCTTTCCTCCCTATCATATGGCACTATGGTCAAGATGACTACGTTTCCTTGAATATTCCACTATCACTACTTTAATCTTATTTTAAGGTTCTTTCTTTTAGCTGAAATAAAAAAGTACAGCTTCTCTTCCTTCATCCATGTTGCCAAAGAGCTTATCAAATCTACAATCTGCTTTTTTTCATTTTTCCAGTCTCTAGTGTCTGAACAAAAAAAAAAAAGTCATCAAACTGGCAGAAACCTACCAAATATCAATTTAAATCAGGATCTTTTCATTTTAAAATGTTTGCTTTCAAACACATCCCCTTCTCCCTGGCAAATTATGATGTGTGAGGCCCTTCTCTTTCCCAGTAATTGCAGTTCTAAATTTATCTTTCCCGTAGCTAAACCATATATGCCGTTTTAATAATATGAAAATGTCCCATCTTAGTAACAGGCTATATCTCTACCCCTAAATTAAATCATTTTTAAACCCTTACCTTCTGTCTTAGAATCAATACTATGTATCAGTTCCAAGGCAAGAGTTATAAGGGTCAGGCAACGGAGGTTAAGTGGCTTGCCCAGAATCACACAGCTAGGAAGTGTCTGAAGTCAAATTTGAACCCAGGACCTTCTGTCTCCAGATCTAGTTCTCCATCCATTGAACTACCTAGCTGCCCCCCAAATTAAATTATTAACTAGTAGATCAGGTGGCCTATGACAGGAGAAGGGAAACATTCATCATTTCCCAGAATACCTTAAGTTGGCCATCAGATCCTCTGGGAAAAGGAAAGTGAATCTTTTAAAGATAAGTACTTTGCACTTGTCCCCAGGCAAGATTCAATAAATAGACTTCCTGCCCATTTCCCACTGAATGTATGAATAAGATCCATAGTTCCATGAGGAGGTCTCCAGTAAGATGAAATAGGCTTGAAGGCAAGCACTTCTTGAGTGGTCCCAACAGCCCAGCACAGAATAAGCCAAAGTATGAAAATAAGACAATAGTTTTGCCTTATGTCAGAGTAATGAAGCATTCTTTTCCCCAAACAGGTTTATCTTTTCTGTTGTTCCTATAAAAAGACTATCACAATTATTTTGACAGAAGTAAAAAATGTAGCTTAAAATAGCCTGCCCCGATATACTCCGTAATACTTGAAATCTTCTACCTGAAGGACACACCAAGAAGCCCTTCCCATAGCAAATGGCAGTTTTTGGGAAGATGTGTTGGGCAATAGTTTAAAAAGTATGAATCTAGAAGAATGACGAATACAAAACTTTTTGATAGTTATTCCCTGTTCTCTGCCTCCCCCAGCTTCTCTCCTAGCCATCTCTTGTCGGTGGGCACACTAGTAAACATTCAGACTTCCAAGGAAGTGCAATACATCTGTCGTGATTTAGGGACCACACAGTTCAGAGAATCACTAACTGCATACAATTAGCAGGTTCTCTTTGGGCAGGTGGCTGCAATCAGGTATCCAAAGAAAGAAAAGAAGAAAATTAAATACTTTAATGGGAAAGACACAAGAAAGGTTGGCTGTGGCAGCCAGACCTTTAAGTTAGAGATGATCCGGACTGAAACATCCTTCTGAGACGCTAATTAATACCAGATACAATGACATTTTTAAAAGAACCACTTCTCTCCTAGAAAAGACCCACTTCAGAGAAAACTGCTCTCACTTTCTCACATCAAAGAATCTGCTTAGCAACTCCAACGTCTAAGAAATTTCAAAATGTTACCTCTAATCACCTGCATTTTTTTTTACTGCACCCAGCATCATGGAGATGACAGATGCAGTCACTACAGCCTGCCACCGAACTGTTAGAGCTGAACTTACAGCCCGTTTCGAGAAAGTTACCCCAATATTTCATCATCAACATAATCTAGAGAAATCCTATGCCTGTTAAGAAATCTCTAAGAGATATACCAGAAACTCTGAACAACAGGCTTTTCACAGTCCCTGAAATGGATCACCAGGCCTGACTACTGGTCCTGGAGGATAAGACCTGACAAAGCCAGGCACTGCTGAGGTTGGGGATAAACACAACACATAAAAAAGTGCCACTTGGAGAAAACAGTATCAGTTAAAGTCCGACTCTGCCTGCGCCAGCCATTTAGGGATGGGGGTGGGGGTGGGGGTGGGGTCGACGATTCCTTGGGAGAACTTGTGAGCATGGGCCTGCGAAGCCCAATAGAGTGCCCAGTTATTCCTGCAGAACCAATCCAGCCCATCCAGGGCAGTAGCCCAGAAAGAAGGAGGGGGCCCTCTGGGATCCCTAGCAACCTGATCAAGGCCGCTGAGGCCCCCTCCCGGCCCAACTACCCCCGGCCCGGCACCGCCCCGGAACTTTCCCTCTCTCCAGCCTCTGCTGGGCTACAATGGAAGCTTTCCAGCCCCACATGCCATCCGTCAGCCGCAGATTCCTGCTGGCACAGCCCCAAGGCTCTTCTCACGCCCCCCTTTCCCCCCACCCCCCAACCTGCACTCTTCCTCTCCCACACACACTTTGAACCCGCTCTTCCCGCACCTCCCCTCACCCATTCGTGCCAGCCTTCCTGGGCAGGGGTAGCCCCACCTCCCCAGCTGCTCGACCGACCCCCACACCTGCCAGGCCTAGGCACCTGCGGCACCTCTTCCCCCTTCCCCCCCTTCTCTTTTCTCCACCACCCCCCAGCGGAGGGAGGGGGTGACTCACCGCAATCGATGCACAGGATCCTGCCCACCTCTTTTTTGAGGTTCTTGCCGTTAGTGTCCAGGGGAGGGAAGGCCGTCTTGTAGACCTTGGGCTCTTCAGTGGCCTCCAAGAAAAAGATGTAGCGCTGGTTCCTCTCCACGGGCGCGCAGGAACCCACAGTGATCACCTGGTCCCGCTGCAGCCCCCCGTTCCGGAGTGGCCACTTGTCCAACACCTTCACCAGCGCCGCCCAGCCTGAGACCGGGGGCTCGCGGGTGCTATTCGAGCCCCCTGGCTGGACGAACCCCTGCACTTTGCCCTCCACTACCACAGGCGCCTTGAACGCCTGGTCCTGCACCGATCTGAGGCTGGGCGAATAGCAGGCGAGCGACACCCCGAAGAGCAGCATGGAAAAGCCGGGTGCCGGGTCGCGCCTCATGCCGCCGGCGGCTGCGGCTCCCCAGCGGGCTGCGGCGGCGGCGGCAGCTGCTGTCCCGGCTGCTGGGCTGCGGCTGTGGCTGCGGCCAGGGCTCTGGGGGCGCAGCGGGACGGGTGATGCTGCTGCTGTGGCTGCTGCTGCTGCTGCTGCTGCTGCTGCTGCTGCTGCTGTCGTTGCTGCCGCTGCCGCTGCTGTCGTTGCTGCCGCTGCTGCTGCTGCTGCTGCTGCCGCTGCTGCTGCCGCTGCTGCTGCCGCTGCCACTGCTGCTGCTGCTGTTGCTGCTGCACGAAGCCTCCTCCAGTGGCGGTGGCGGCACTGAGCAGCAAACCTGCCGCATCTGTCCAGGCCATTTGGGGGGCTCCGCCGCTCCGCCGCCGCCTCGGGAGGGGAAACACAGCCCGTTGGAAAACCGGAAACAGCGTAACGTGATCGCCTCGTAGCCCTCCGCCCGCGGCCGGGCGAGGTAACCTAACAGGGCAAGGGCGGGGAGGGGACAGCGCTGGCTACGCAGACTGGCAGGCAGGCAGGCAGGCAGCAGTCCCACTCGGAGCCGACCTGAAGGAGGATGCGGAGGATGTGACACCCGTCCTCCTGTTCCCTCTCCCACGCCCCCCGCGGCCTCTCGAGCTCCGTGGGGCACTGGCTTCTGCAGGGGAATTTGGAGCGGTATACGGGGGAATACTTTTACCTTCGGAGAGCTTGTTTGCCCGCTTTAGGGGTCCGCTATAAGCATCCTCAGGAATCCCGCCTATCTCTCCCCTCCCTACCTCCAGTCCCTGCTACCCTTGGCTAATAAAAAGACCTGAGAGCAAAGACCCTTCCGGAGAGCCCCAGTAACCTGGAGAATAGGGGCTCCAACTGTCCCCTAGTATTAGGGGAAACACAGGCCTCTAATCTCAGGTGTGCTGGGCCGAGATTCGGAAACTGACATCTGAGATCCAGTTTGGACTGGGAAGGCTTCTACCCTGGGCTCATTTGGAATCCCTAATGGAGACTGCAGAGGGAAGGAGAGAAGGGGGGGGGGGGGGAGATACTTGGAGAATGGCTCTCAGCTCTGGAACTCGTTCCTACACTTCTTTAAAATTAAAATAATAGTACTACCGGGATGTCTACTGCTTAAGGGCTGTTATTAGTCTCAAATGAGATAATGTATGTAAAATGTTTTTTACAAACTTTATAGAAGCCCTGTCAGTTATTACCATTATCCCCCAAATGTGAGTTAAGAAAAGGTTCTTACCAAGTCCTTACCTAAGAAGGCAAAAGTAAGGATTTTCCCTAGGAGATAGGCAAGTGCCTCCCTTTCTCAGTATTGGCTAGGAGATGATGTTATATTATGGACATCAAGAACTCATTACCACACCTAGATCTGAACCTGCTTGGCCTAGACCTTGGATTCAGGGATTTTAATTCAAATTTATAAAACAAACAAAAAAAATGTCCCTCTGTCCTATAATGTACATTATAAACCATCTTGCACCCAGGCAAAATGCAGTTCAGGTTGCTTTACTCTATCAATCAACCAATGCACTCCAATCTATCCTCCATTCCACCATCAAAGTGATTTTCCCAGCTGGATTATGCCCCCTACTCAGAAGTCTTCAGTGACTTCTTATCACCTCAGAGATCAAATACAAAATGCTCTGTTTGGCTGGCAAAGTTCTTCATAACATAGCTCCCTCCTGCATTTCCTGTCTTCTTATGCCTTACTCCTGGCCACTACTCCTCTATCCAGGGATCCTGGCTTCTTAGCTTTTCCTCAAAACAAGGTACTCCCATCTCTCAGCTCAAGGCATTTTCTCTGGCTGTTCCCACTTAACTTCCCTGCTAACTTTCCTGGCTTCCTTTAAGTCCCATCTTTTGCAGGAAGACTTTCCCATCCCTTCTTGATTCTAGTGCCTTCAAATTGTTAATTATTTCCAATTTATCCTGTATATCATGTGTTTATATCTATCATTTGCATATTGTCTCCTCCATTAGACTGGAAGCTCCTTGAGAGCAGGACTGGCTTTTGCTTCTTTTTGTATCTAAAGTGCATGGCCCAATGCCTGGCACACAGTAGGCATTTAATAAATGTTTATTGATTGACTGATTATCTTTCATTTTAGTGCATATTTTTCCCTGCTTTTCTGACTGTCTACAGCACATTTTGAAACACTATTCTACTCAAGTTCTAGAGCCTTAATGCTTATGTCAACAGAAAGTAAGGGGGCTCCACGGTAGCTAAAGAATGGGGGGAAATGATTATTCTTTCTTTGTTCAGTATGTGATATACATGGAGATGAGATCTTATGACTGACCTCAACTATTCAATGACTTGAGCAGAGAACAGAGTATTAAGTTTCTGAAAGGAGCAGCCAAAACGGCTGCTATTTTATTTATATTGGACATATATTGGGTATTCATTAATGGACCAGTGTCAGTGTAGAGGAAGTCTCTAGTCAATTGCCCCAGGGATCTGTCCTTGGCTTAAACTTGTCAATTCTTTCCTATAATGTGGTGCCTCGGTCTGAATACACTATTTCAGATGTTGCCTGACTAGAACAGAGGACAACTGGGCTATCACCTTTGCACACTATGCCTGTCTTCATTCAGGATAAGGCGCTATTTTTAAGGGTTGTTTTTTTTTTTTTTAAACCCTTACCTTCCGTCTTGGAGTCAATATTGTGTATTGGCTCCAAGGCAGAAGAGTGGTAAGGGTAGGCAATGGGGGTCAAGTGACTTGCCCAGGGTCACAAAGCTGGGAAGTGTCTGAGGCCAGATTTGAACCTAGCACCTCCCATCTCTAGGCCTGGCTCTCAATCCACTGAGCTACTCAGCTGCCCCCTTTAAGGGGGTTTTTGTTTGTTCCTTTGTTTTGTTTTACTACCTTGTCGTAGTGTGGATTGGTTGCCCACTAAAATTCTCAGGTCTTTTCAGATGAACAGTTTCCTTTTTTTTTTTTTTTTTTTTTTTTTTTTTTAACTTTTACCTTCTCTCTTAGAATAGAAACTAGATATTCATTCCAAGACAGAAGAGCTGTTGGCAAGCGCTAGGCAACTGGGGTTAAATGACTTGCCCAAGGTCACACAGCTAGGAAGTATCTAAAGACAGCTTTGAACCCAGGGCCTCCCATCTCTGGGCCTACCTCTCTATCCACTGAGCTACCTAGCTACCCCCATATGAACAGTTTCTAATCATACCCCTTCCCTCCTTATGCAACTGGATTTTTTCTGTACATTTATCCCTTATTAGGACTGTACATTTATCCCTATTAAATTCTATCTTATTACATTTGTCAAGTTATTTGATATCCTCACTCCATCATCCAACACATTAACTAGTCTTTCAAGATCTGTGCCTTATACACAATTCATAAAGGTGCCATTTGTATTTTTATCCAAGTTAGTGATAAAATGTTGAACTTTGTGGGACCAAGGAATTATGCTTAAGTGCACTCCTCTGGGGATCTCCCTACAGCAATCTGACATTAGTCCATCAGTGATGACTGAAGATCCAAAGGGGTCCCTCTAGTCATTTATCCTGTTCTGAATACACTTAACTGTAATAGCTGACCCACTTCTCTCCATGTTGTTCACAAGAGCTTGAGAGACTTTGCCAAAAGCTTTGTAGAATTTCATTCCTTATAAGTCTAGTTGTAGAGAGGACAGGGGAACAGGATGACAACTTGGTTACTTTGTCATCACTTGCTCTTAGTGAAGCTATTCTGGTTATTTGGGATTACCATTTCCCTTTCTAAGTACTTCCAACTGCTTCCTTTAATGATACATCCTAAAATTTAACTAGAAATCAAAGCTGATCTCCCTCGTCTATGGTATGAAGATTCTATACACTTCTCTTTTTTTTGAAAATATAGATATTTGGGGGCAGTTAGGAAGCACAGTGGATAAAGCATCAGACTTGGAGTCAAGAGGACCTAGCCTCAGAAACCTCCTAGCTGTGACCCTAGGCAAGTCACTTAACCTGATTGCCTAGCCTTTGCTGGTCATCTGTCTTAAAACTGATACTAAGAGAGAAGATTCTTCCCTTTCTTCTGGAGTTTTTACTGTCAATGGGTCAACAACTGTATTTGTCAGTTCTCTCAGGATATTGGAATGTAATTCCTCAAGCCTGAAGACTTGACTATATTAATGGCCATCATCTCGCTATCAGGAGTTGCATCTTAATGTTAACCAGTTTTTGTCCTATCATTCCAAGGCCAAGGGTTATTTTATTGTCCAAGAAAATAAGAACTAAAATTGTAGTTCAATAATTATGCCTTATTTTATCTACCATCATCATCTAATCCACTCTGAGCAATGGGCCTATCATTTCTTTTATTATTTTATTGTCCCCACAAAGGTAGGAAAGCCATTTTTGTTGTTCAAAGCATTCATTGCCAAGCCAAGTATATTCTCAGCTTTAGCCTTTGGTTGTTATTGTTTATCCTTCATTTTTTGAAGAAGACTGATGGCATCACCACGAGTGATATCTTGACTTGCAAGTGAATTGGATTTTAGTGAGACAGAGTTATGCAAAATCATCAGCCTCACTCTCTCTTCCAAAGCCCTAAAAGTCAAGTGGCAAGGCAAAAGCCAAGTATAGTCAAGCCAAGTACTTTTTTTTGCTTTAGTCATAGGTATTATTCTTACAATTAGTTAATCAATCAACCAACAAATCATTAAGTATCTATTAAGCACCTACTAGTGCCAGGCACTGTGCACGGGGAATACAAGTACAAAGAATTTCTTTTAATCCCAGCTTCTGATGAGTTTTTATGTTCTGAGGGAGAGAGCAAGTGCATATGAAAATATATACAGCATAAACACTAAGTTAATAAATGCAAATATATACAAAGTAGTTCAAAACAAAATAGTTTGGGAGAGAGGCCACTAGCACTTGGTGGATCAGGAAATGCTTCTTGCAGGAGACAGTGCTTGAGCTGCATTGAAAAGGAAGAAGGGGATTCTATAAGGCAGAGGCAAGGCAGCAATGATTAGCAGGCAAGGGGGGATGCCCAGTATAAAGAATTGGAAATGAGGAGTGGTGGGTGAAAAGCCGAGGCCAGTGCCTTAGAGTGCAGTGGGGCTGAATAATGTTCAGTAAGTTTGGAAAGCTAGACTGGAGACAGATGGTGTAAGTGGATCAAATAATGAGCATTTATTAGGCACTTACTATGTTCCAGGCACTGTGCTATGTGCTAGAGTATAGGGCTTTAAAAGCTAAACAGAAGAGTTTATATTATATCCTAAAGGCAATAGGAAGCCACTGGAGTTGGCTGAGTAGGGAATTCGAGTGGTCAGATGTGTCCTTAAGGAAAATTACTTTGGCAGCAATGTATAGGATGGACCGGAGTGGTGAGAGACTTGAGGCAGTAAGAACAATTTTGAGACTGCTGCAGTAATCTAGATGAGAAGAGATGATGAGGGATTGAAGTAAGGTGGTCATTGTGTGAAGAGAGAGAAGAAAGGGGTCAGAAGCAACAGATATTATGAAAGAACATGAAATCTCAGCTACTATTTGGGTACATGAGGTGAGGAAAAAATGAAGAATCAAGGATAATGCCAAGGTTATAAACTGAGACGTCAGAAGGACAGAAATAGGATGTTTGGAAGAGGGGAGGATTTAGAAAGAACGATAATAAAGGGCAGCTAGGTGGATCAGTGGATAGAGAGGCAGGTCTGAAGACAGGAGGTCCTGGGTTCAAATGCGGTCTTAAACACTTCCTAGCTGTGTGACCCTGGGCAAGTCACTTAACCCCAATTGCCTAACCCATACCACTCTTTCTGCCTTGGAACCAACACTTAATAATGATTCTAATCTGGAAAGTAGAGATTATTTAAAAAATAATTTTTTCTTTTTTTTTTTTAAACTCTTAACTTCTGTGTATTGTCTCATAGGTGGAAGAGTGGTAAGGGCGGGCAATGCGGGTCAAGTGACTTGCCCAGGTTCACACAGCTGGGAAGTGTCTGAGGCCAGATTTGAACCTAGGACCTCCCATCTCTAGGCCTGACTCTCAATCCACTGAGCTACCCAGTTGCCCCAAAATAATTTTTTTTTTAAAGAAAGATAATAAGTTCAGTTCAAGATTCGTTTGACTTAAGACATCACTGGGACATCCACTTTGAAACATCCAATAAGCAACTGATGATTCAGAACTAAAAGCTCAGAGGAGAGCCTGGAACTGGATCTGAGAATCATCTGGCTAGAGATGACAGTTAAAACCATGGAAGCTGATGTTAATCATCATAATAACTAGCTTTTATGCAGTGAATTAAGGTTTGCAAAGTATCATGCATGTTATCTCATTTGATCTCATTGTCTGGGAGCTGATGAGATAACCAAGTGAAATAAAAGAGAGGAAGAAAAGAACAGAACCTAGGACAGCACCCTGGGGA
Source organism: Gracilinanus agilis (assembly GCF_016433145.1). Taxonomy (NCBI): domain Eukaryota; kingdom Metazoa; phylum Chordata; class Mammalia; order Didelphimorphia; family Didelphidae; genus Gracilinanus; species Gracilinanus agilis. The sequence continues at coordinate 403,145,321 of NC_058131.1, read as the reverse complement.
ATACCTCCAATTAGATGCCAGGATGTGGGTGATGAGCCAGCCAAGTTAGTCTATGAGTGATCGTATATTAAATGATGACCATGTTCCAGGCCCTGTACAAAATGTTGGGGCCACAAAAACAAAGTTTCTGCCCTCAAGAATCTCCCATTTTAAAGGGGGGGAGGCAATATGCAAATGAATACACATACAAAAATCATCGTAATCACAGTGGCTAACATTTTTATAGTACTTACCATATGTCAGGCACTGTGCTAAGCTTTTTACAATTAGTACCACATTTGAGTCTCACAACAACCCTGGGAGACAAGTTTTATTAGCCCCATTTTATAGTTGAGGAAACTAAGGCAAACAGAGTAGTTGAGTGAATTAATTGCCCAGGGTCACACAGCTAGTAAGTAGTGTCTGAGGGCAGATTTAAAGTCAAGTTTTCTTGACTCCAGGCCTACACTCTATACACTGAGCCACCTATCTATTCCTATATATATATCTAGAATATATAAGATATATAGTAGATAAATGGAAAGTAATCTCTCCTTTTTAAAAATCCTTATTTTCTGTCCTACTAATAGCTCTAAAACAGGAGGGCAAAGGCTAGGCAATGGGGGTTAAGTGGCTTGCCCAGGCTCAAATAGCTAGGAAGTGTCTAAGGCCAGATTTGAATCCAAGTCCTTGCAACCCCAGGCTAAAACCACCTACTTAACTGCCCCTGAAAGTATTCTCAAAGGGAATATACTAGCAGTGGGGGAGACCAGGAAAAGTCTTTTATAGAAGGTGTGATATGAGTTAAGGAAGCCACAGAAGCTAGAGTCAGAGAGAGATCATTCTAAGAATGAGAGGTAGCCAATGAAAAGACATGGGTATCCTACCATTTGATTCTCTGTGATCTATCTAAAAGACTGGTCTATAAGCCATGTGAGTCAGCACTTTCTTGCTTCTTTTTCTTTAATCTTCTTTCTTTTATTTTTTGCAAAGATATTTCATTTTACTAATTACATGTAATAGCAATTTTCTACATAAGTTTTCTGAAGTTATAAGATCCAAATTGTCTCCCTCCCTCCTGTGCCCTCCCCCTTCACAGAGATGGTAAGCAATTTGATCTGGGTTATGCGTGTATTATCATGCAAAACATACTTCCATATTGGTTATTATTATAAGAGAATACTTGTATAAAAACCAAAATCCAAAAATAAAAACCCAAATAAACTTAAGTAAAAAATTGGATGCTTTTATCTGCATTCCTACTCCAAAAATTCTTTCTCTGGAGGCGGATAACATTCTTTGTCATAAATCTTTCATAGTTGATCATATCACAATATTGTTTTTTTTATTATTTTTTTTTATATTTTTAAACCCTTAACTTCTGTGTATTAGTTCCTTGGTGGAAGAGTGGTAAGGGTAGGCAATGGGGGTCAAGTGACTTGCCCAAGGTCACACAGCTGGGAAGTGTCTGAGGCCAGATTTGAACCTAGGACCTCCCGTCTCTAGGCCTGGCTCTCAATCCAACACAATATTGTTTTTAATGTGCATGCTATTCTCTCCTGGCTCTGCTTATTGCACACTGCATCAGTTCATGTAGGTCTTTCCAACTCTTTCTGAAATCATCTTATTTATCATTTCTTATAGCACAGTAGTATTCCATCACCTTCATATGCCACAATTTGTTTAGCCATTCCCTAATTGATGGACATCCCCTCAATTTCCAATTCTTTGCCACCACAAAAAGCACTGCTATAAATATTTTTGTATAAGTAGGTCCTTCCCCTCCCCCTTTTAAAAAATATCTTTGGAAGACAGACCCAGTAGTAATATTACAGGATCAAAGGGACTGCACAAATTTATAGCCCTTAGTTCCAAATTGCCCTCCAGAATGGTTGAATCTATTCACAATTCCACCAACAATGCATTAGTGTCCCAATTTTGCCATGTCCCCTCCAAATTTGATCACTTTCCTTTACTGTCATATTGACCAATATAATATTAATGAGGTTGGTACCTCAGCATTGTTTTAATTTGCATTTCTCCAATCAAGAGTGACAGGGGGCAGCTGGGTAGCTCAGTGAATTGAGAGCCAGACCTGGAGACGGGAGGTCCTAGGTTCAAATCTGGCCTCAGACACTTCCCAGCTGTGTGAACCTGGGCAAGTCACTTGACCCCCCATTGCCTACCCTTACCACTCTTCTGCCTTGGAGCCAATACTCAATATTGACTCTAAGACAGAAGGTAAGGGTTTAAAAAAAAAAAAGAGTGACAGAACATTTTTTTCATATAACTATTAATAGTTTTGATTTCTTCATCTAAAAACTGCTTCTTCATATCCTTTGACCATTTGCCAATTGGGGAATGGTTTGTGTTCTTATAAATTTGACTTAGTTCTTTTCATATTTGAGAAATGAGACCTTTATCAAAGCAATTTGCTATAAAAAATGTTTTCCCAGTTTGCTCTTTCCCTTCTAATCTTGGTTACATTCACTTTGTACAAAACCTTTTTAATTTAATATAGTCAAAATTATTCATTTTACATCTTGTAATGTTCTCTATCTTGTTTGGTCATAAATTCTTTCCTTCTCCTTAGATCTGCCAGGTAAACTATTCTATGTTCCCCTAATTTATTTATGGTATCACCCTTATGTCTAAATCATACAATCATTTTGATCTAATCTTGGTATTTGGTGTGAGATATTGGTCTATACCTGGTTTCTGCCATACCGTTTTTTGCCAGCAGTTTTTGTCAAATGGTAAGTTCTTATCCCCAAAACTGGGATCCTTGGGTTTATCATACACTAGATTGCCAAGGTCATTTACCCCTAATCTATTCCATTGATCCACCATTCTATGTCTCAGTCAGTACCAGACTGTTTTGATAATTATGCTTTATAGTACAGTTTGAGATCTGGTACTGCTAGGCCAACTTCCTTCACATTTTTTTTTTCATTAATTCCCTGGATGGTTCTTGGTCTTTTGTTTTTCAAGCAGAATTTTATTTTTTTTTCTAGTTCTATAAAATAATTTTGGGGAGTTTGACTGGTATGGCACTGAATAAGTAACCTTTTTGGGCCAACTTCCTTTATAGAATTTTAGAACTTTGGTTCTTACCCTTTCTTTCAACTCTTTAAAATCTTCTTTCCCTAGACCAGTGATGGTGAACCTTTTAGAAATGGAATGTCAGGCCCTGCCCTTACCCCATACCCCAGGAGATCTTGGGCCATGTCCTGCCCCACTATTACCCCACACAGGGGATGGAGAAAGCGCTCCCATAGAGCTACTGGGCAGAGGGGTGGGGAAAGTGAGGAATGTCTTCAGTGGTATGGAGAGGGGGAGGGGAGTGGCCTGAGTGCTCTGCTACCCTCCAGCTCTGCCACCTGTGAGACACCCACCTTACCAACTATGTGCTCCCATTAGACTGCTAGGCAGAGGGATGGGGGAAGTGAAAAAATGTCATTAGGCATGGTGGAAAGGAGGAAGGGAGCAGCTCCACCAAGGTCCCTCTGCCTTTCTAGTAATGAACTCTGGGGGGGGGGGGGGTGAGGGGTAGAGAGGGTGGCTGTGTATCGACAGAGAGTACTTTGCATGCCATCTTTGGCATCCATGCCATAGGTTCACCATCATTGCCCTAAAACTATGCCACATTTTTTTCTCCTCTATCACAAATTCTAGAATGGGACAGTCACTTCCTCTGAAAGTTCTTCAGAAAACAGTTCTCCATTATTAATCAGAATCAAGTGTTTCCTCCACATTTTAAAGAATAAAATGATCATGGAATCAAGTTCAGAGTTTATCCACTGTTTTGGGAGAAACAGAGACAGAGATAGACAGAGACAGAGAGAGAATTAATAGATTTCTGCATGATTGGAGTCCCCTATCCCTAATAACATGTCTCTATACCAGGTGGATTTTTTTTAACATTTCCCCAATTACTCCTTCATTTTGTCTGCCTCTAAATTCCACACAACTAGAAACAAATCTATGAACAAGCCTTGTTTAAGGTCACAGGGTTAGTGTGACCTTAACCAAGAACCAAACCTAGAACTCAAATATCCTGTTCTAATTCTCACGTGCTTTCCAGATTCTCACTGGAATTTTGTTTATTGTAATGGAAAATTCAGTGTGTTTATAATCACTAGGAACAAAAACCAACCAAACAAAAAACAGTAGAAGGAATATTAATGACACTGAATTCAAGGCAGAACACCTTGTAAAACCCTCTGGTTTCCTTTGCCTGGTTTCTTCCCCACAAAGTTCTACCATCTTAGCATCTATGTTACTAAAAGAGGGAGAGGCTATTTGTTCCAAGATATTTGATTTGTCTTATTTCGTTATCTGTGACACAAGATGTCCCACATTTTCAACAATGGTATTTATTTTTTTAATGAAAAATTGTGAACCAATTTTCCCTCTCTTTAGGGTCTGTTTTCTAAATTAGGCTTTCTGAGTCACTCTGTTTCTGCAGGGTTAAGTTCATTTCCTCTAAGGATGCTTTGTCAGAGGACCAAATAGTAACATTGAATTTTAGGTTAAAAAAGAATCTTAGAGGTTTTCTTGTTGAATGTCTTCATTTTATAGATGAGGAAATTGAGGCTCAGGGAAATTGAGTCTTCCATTAAGCAGAGCAGAGATTAAAATCCCAACTCCAGGTCCCAGAGTTTTAACATTACATTTTGGTCTTTTCTGACAGCATGGCCATTTTTCTTCCACTCATTATTTATGTTGATTCTTCTCCTTCATAATTTAAATTTTTATTCATTCATTTTCAACAATATGTGTATAAATGTACATGTATATCTATGTATATGTGTATGTATATATATATATATATTTAGTGTATGTTAAAAATATTAACAGTGGAGTCTGTTGTCTCTGTTTCAGAAAGGTTTGTTATTGAGGTTTCCAACTTTCAATCAGTTAGGGGGTACGAGCCAATGGTTATAACATACAGCTTGGAATTAGGAGTTCAAGGGGTTCTTCTCTCAGTACCACTCCTAAATTGTTATGTGAGGTGACAGGCAGCCTACTCAGCCTTTCTGTGACCGCATTTCTGCATCTGGGATAATAATACTCTTTTGTTTATAAAGTGCTTTGAGACCTTTGGATGAAAAAGTGCTATATGAATGCAAATTATTATCTCTTTTCCAGATACTACTTTCATTTCCAAATTCAGAGTCTCCCCAACCCCTAAAGGGGAAGTCAGCAAATGCATAATGTGTACAGATATCTCTATCTTATGCTGCTGTGAAGATATATTTGTGGAGACATATCTTTAAGTTTTCATTTACATGCTATAGCATATCTAATTAGGATAGGAAAAATTTGCGAAGGGCTATTCAGCATTGAAAAGTGGGTTTTCTCCCCTATTTCTTTATGACTGGTGGATATGTACTTTTCTCTCGAGACCAAGAGGAACTCTCATATTAGCCCTTGAGGTAGTAGCAAAGCAAAAGAAGAAATGGTCCTCTTTCCCCCAGATTCTTAGCCTGGTGCACTTTTTTTTTTTTTTTTAATTTATTTTTTTTTTCTTTTTAACCCTTGTACTTTGGTGTATTGTCTCATAGGTGGAAGACTGGCAAGGGTGGGCAATGGGGGTCAAGTGACTTGCCCAGGGTCACACAGCTGGGAAGTGGCTGAGGCCGGGTTTGAACCTAGGACCTCCTGTCTCTAGGCCTGACTCTCACTCCACTGAGCTACCCAGCTGCCCCCTGGTGCACTTTTGTATATATAATGTCATCTCTTTTTTTCCTAATTCATTTCCTCTTAAGAAAAACATTATACCAATCCTTCTTTTTTCTCACTTTGGATTTTGCCCTTTGGGGCATCTTGTCCACTCCCATAGCTTCTGTTTTTGCTTCTTTGTAAATAATTCCCCAAACTATATATCCTGCCTTAATCTCTTCCATGAGCTCAAGTCCTATATCTCTAATTGCCTGCTGGATATCTCTGTATGAATATACTACCAGCCCCACAAACTCAATATGCCTTCCAATGGAATGCCTTATCTACCCCCTAAATATTCTTCTCCAACCAACTTCCCTTTTTCTGCTGGTGACAACACTTTCTTGCCAGGATACAGAGCTGGCGACTATAGTTGATCCTTTTTCTTCTCTTTAAAAAAATTTTTTTTCCAGATTACATGTCAGTACAATATTCAATCATTTTCTGAAATTTGGGGATCCAGGTTCTCTCCCTCCACCCCTCCCCTTTCCTCAAGATGGCAGATAGTATGATTTAGGTTGTACATGTGTTATGAGACAATACATATTTCCATGTTCATTGTGGTTATAAAAGAAGAGAAATCACTTACACTAGAAAAAAATTCATGGAAGAAATAAAGTGAAGAATGGCATGCCTCAATCTGCATCCAGATTCCATCAGTTCCTTCTATAGCAGTGGATATAGCCTTTTTCATAATGAGTCACTTGGAGTTGTCCTGGATCCTTGCGTTGCTGATAATAGTTAAGTCATCCACAGTTGATCCTTATACATTATTGTTGTTACTGTGTACAACAATGTTCTCCTGGTTCTGCTCACTTCACTTTGTTTATCACTTTGTTCACGTCTTTCCAGGTGGTTGATTTTTTAGTGATCATCTTGTTTGTCCTTTCTTATGGCACAAAAGTATTCCATTATAATCATATACCACAACTTGTTTAGCCATTCTCCATCCTAATCTCCTTTCAAATCCTATTGATTTTGCCTTTACTATATATATCTCATAACTATCCCTTCCTCTCCATTCATGTGGCCAGTCTCTCCCTTCTATAATCTATCCTTCACACAACTGGCAAATGAGTCTTCCCAATGCAGAGGTCTGATCAGGTCATTCCTTTGCTCAAATACCTCAAATGGTTCCTTATTACTAACAGGATCACATATAAACTATTTATCTTAACATTTAAGGTTCTACATCACCTGGCTCCAATCAAAGCTTCCATTTATATATTCTATGTTCAAAATAAATTGGCCTACTAATTTTTCCCTAGTCTTAACCCACATTCTTAGTTTTAAGCCTCTACATACTTACTAATCTTCCCTTTCTAACTTTGCCATTTCTCATTTTTGCTTCAGCTGGGCCTTACATAGTGCTAGTGCCTGCCATAGAATAAACACCACTTAATAAATGTTTATTGATTGATTCATTGAATTCATATTTAGAGGAAGAAAAACCATCTCCTACAACAGATCCTCAATTCCTTCTATTATCCCTTCTCTCTCACTTATCCTCAATCTCTCCCTGTCTAACGGCTGCTTCCTTGCAGCCTTGAAACACACCTGTCTTCCCCAGTCTCAAAAAATCTTCACTTAGGGCAATTAGGTAGGACAGCAGATAGAGTGCTAGGCCTGGAATCTGGAGGTCCTGGGTTCTAATCTGGATTTGGACCCTTCCTCATTGTGTGCCCCTGGGCAAGTCACTTAACCTCAATTGTCTAGCCCTTACTGACCTTCTGCCTTGGAACCAATACTTGTATCTATTCAAAGACAGAAGGTATGGGTTTAAATAAAAAATTTAAACTTAATCAATCCATATCTGACTGCTATCATATTATACTTCCCTTTTATGTGGCTAGGCTCCTTTAAAAGACTATCCATTTTATATCTATAGCCACGCTCTTTGTAGTGGCAAAAAAAAAAAAATTGGAAAATGAGGGGATGCCCTTTGATTGGGGAATGACTAAACAAATTGTAGTATCTGTTGGCGATGGAATACTATTGTGCTGAAAGGAATAATGAACTGGAGGAATTCCATGTGAACTGGAAAGACCTCAAGGAATTGATGCAGAGTGAAAGGAGCAGAACCAGGAGAACCTTATACACAGAGACACTTTTACATTGTGGTACAATCAAATGTAATGGACTTCTCTACTAGCAGCAATGCAATGATACAGGATAATTCTGAGGGATTTATGAGAAAGAATGCTATCTGCATCCAGAGAAAGAAATATAGAAGAAAAACAATTACTTGATCACATGGGTCAATGGGGATATGATTGGGGATATAGACACTAAATGATCACCCTAGTGCAAATATTATTAATATGAAAATAGGTCTTTATCAATGACACATGTAAAACCCAGTGGAATTGCTCACTGGTGGGAGGGAGATGGAAGCAGGGGAGGAAAAGAACATGAATCATGTAACCATGGAAAAATATTCTAAATTAATTGATTAATTAAATAAACTTAAAAAAAGATAAAAAATAAAAATAAAAGGCTATCCATTTGAGAAGGACCTGAGTTCAAATCTAGTCTCAGATACTTACTAGCTGTGTGACCCTGGGCAAGTCACTTAACCCTATGTGTCTCAGTTTCCTTAATTGTAAAATGAACTAGAGAAGGAAGTGGCAAACCACTCCAGCCTCAAAAGGGTTCATGAAGAGTTGGACACGACTGAAAAGTGACTTAGCAACAAAAATTGCATTTCACATTTACATAATAAAATATTAAGTCAAAAGTTCTAAATCTCTCGTGTTTAATTAAAGTTTTATTGATTCCTTTTTTTTATTTAGACTTAAGGCATTTCCTAATTATATAACTCGTGTTATTTAAACTTAAGTCATTCCTCTAATCCCCAGTCCTCCCTTTTAATAAGGGAAAAAGGATCAGTGAAACCAACTGACACCAACTGAATCTGATGGTTTATGCAATGTTCTGGGCCCCATGGAACTATTGCTTCTTTAGCAAAAGGAAAGAAGTATATTTCATCATCTACACCCTGGAACAAAGATTAGTCATTATAGTTCTAATTTCTAATAAGCAACTGTAGGCATTAGTAAGCAAATGGACAAAGTATGGGGAAGATAATCTTAGGATCCCTGAAATTACAAAGCCCAGGTCAGAACACTTAAAGAGTTGTTGAATACAAGATATTTTCAAATGAAATAATTAATAAACAAAAATGATTGCATAAGGTTATATTAACAAACTATATAGATACATAAATGCTGAGGAAACTAAAAACAAAGGAATGTGCTTATTTTTATTTCTATTTCTCAAAATTTTATATTTCTTAAAAGAGATAAATCTCAAGTGATAGATCCCCAAGTCTTGAGTCATACAGTTCTCTAAAAAAAAACCCCTCCCAAGGGTCAGTGGGTACCTTTTTCCTTATAACTACAGTCAGGGTCAGGGAAAATTACAGACATGGATTATTGGAGAAAAGGCAGGAAAGTGTTCCATTTAGGAAGAGCAATCTGAGATAAGGCCCTAAAAGATATTCAGAGGTAATAAAACAACTCGACTAAGGCAAAAGGGCTTTATTATGAAGCATAGAGAGGCCATCTTAGATTAATTATTTTCCTAAATGATCCCAGAAAAATCACCTTTTTCTACTTCCTTCCTTGGTTAAAAAAGGGGGGAGGGATTATGTCACTGTTATTGTTCAGTCATTTCAGTATCTAACTTTCTGTAATCTTTGGGGGGTTTCTTGGCAAAGATATTGGAGTGGTTTGCCATTTCCTTCTCCAGCTCATTTTTACAGATGAGGAAACTGAAGTAAACATGGCTAAGTGACCAGGGTCATGCAACTAGTAAGGTCTGAGACAAAATTTGAACTTATGAAGATGAATCTTCCTGATTCTAAGCCCAGTGTTCTATTCATTATGCCACCTAGCTGCCCCAAATTATACCACTAGCCTACCTCAAAGACATGCTAGTGAGTGAGAGACTAAATAAAACTACTATGTACTCATATATTTTTAGAATTTCCATTGCTAAGTGACACAATGGATAACATGCTAGACTTGGATTCAGGAAGATGAGTTCCAATCCTACACAAGATACATAATATCTTTGAGAATGTGGACAAGTCACTGAAACTCTTTCAACCTCAGTTTTCTTCACATATAAAATGGGGATGATAGTAACATTCACCTCATTAAGTTATTTTGAGTATCAAATGAGAGAACTCATATAGACAATAGACATAAGACTATTAGACAATGCCTGGTTCTTACCATACATGATGGTCGTATAAATTTAGGGTGGGGTGGGGACAATTACAGGCCAGAATGCTTCATAAATATATAGAGAGAAATGGATATTATTATTATTATTATTATTAGGTTTTTTGTACAACACTTCACTTCTTGAAATGTGGATAGGGTGCTGGGCTTGGAGTCAGGAAGACTCATCTTCCTTAGTTCAAATGTGGCCTCAGACAATTGCTAGCTGTGTGATCCTGGGCAAGAAACTGATCTGCTTCAGTTTCCTCATCTATAAAATGAGCTGGAGAAGGAAATCACTCCAGTTATCTTTGCCAAGAAAACTCTAAATGAGGTCACAAAATCACATATGACTGAAAATGATTGAACAATAAGTAAAATGAAGAACTTGGGTTTAGATAACCTCTAAGATCTTTTCTAGCTTTAATGTTCTGTAATTATGTTTTACTTTTATTTGCAATTGCTCAAAGGTATCTGAACTTACAAGTCATTTAAAGTATGAGTCATTATCATTAACATTATAATGGAATGTTGTTCATCTTTTGTTTCTGAAGAGGACCAATGACATCACAGGATGATGTTTTGACTTGCTTGTGAATTGGATTTAAGTGAAGTAGACTTGCCCAAAGTCATCTTCCTCATTCTCCTTTCCAGAGTCTAGTGGTAAGACAAAAGTCAGGATGACTGGCAATAACTCAAAAAACAGTGGATGACCTTGGCTTCTTCAGTGTCTGACCAAGCTCTAAGTACTCCACAGGGCCTGCTTCAGCCACCTTCCTGGCCATTGGAATGAATTGTTCTCATCCACCCATTCTACTAGGGAAGTCTTCACATGCTTGGAGTAGACATCCTCTTAATTCATAGACAAGTTTGAGGCCTGCAGGTTACCCTTAAACTGATTTAGCCCATGTTCCAAGACGATTTTTGCCAGGATATGGCTGTTGCAAATGCTACAGTTTCTTAAAGCCATAGGCGAGAGTTAGACAAAAAGTGGACACCAAAGGTGGATGTGCAGCCCTGAAAAGAACTCAGCAAATCCTCATGCCAGAGGTGCTAATCCTCCCTGGATGCCCCATATACCCCTATTATGGGTAATATGTTATTTATATGGCATATTTTCTCCATGTAGAGAGAATATAGAATACATATTATGTTGTGTGCATAATATGACATTTTATATACATATACACTTTAAATTGTAATTGCTCCAGGATATGAAAGACCATTTCAATTAATATTTCAGTGTCCATGCTTAAGGCACTGTACTAGGTGTTAGTGATACAAAGATAACAAAGGGCACAGCCCCTGACCACAAGGACCATAAAACCTAGTAGAGTACATTTTTAGAGGTGTCCACGTTATAACATTTCAGGTTAGACTTTGGATACACTGCTTTGTTTTAAAATCTTGACTAGAATTAGTAATAAAGAAAGAATTAAAAACTAAGTTCATATGATGTTTCCTTTTTTCTATTGGAAAAATAGAGAAACTGAGTAATAAGGGATAATGGTACTCCTTTGAATTCTTGAGAGAGAATAGTGGGGAGGGAACTCCCAACACCACTTTGTTAAGCTCTTGGCAGTCAGGTCCCCTACCTTTTCCATTCTCCTTGGGTCTCCCTTTGCAGAGCCTAAGTAGAAATGCAGAGTTTGTAGAATACTCCTTGATGCCTATAATAGAGTTATTGCTCATTCTCAGGAAATTAAACAGAGAATTTTATTTGTATAGATTTCATACAGTCTTAATTCATTTTTATGTAAACTGAAGGCTAAAACTTAAGGAAGTTTCTGACTAGAGTACCTCATATATTAGATGGCAGTACCTATTGCTAGGGAGTGATGCTGCACTTCAGCTTTATTAGTCAATATAAAGGATTTTCTGCCAAAACAAAAAAAGAGGGAGGGGGGACTTAGGTTCTCCAAACTACAAGTGCAAAGTCCAGGGATCCCAAAGAATGGCAAAAATTTCTCTGGTCCAGAGAGGGAGGCAAAGGAGGATGTAATGATCATAGAGTAGGAACTATGTTTCAAAATACTGAAAGTGTGGCGAAGATAAGCAAATTGTTACATAGTCTCTACAAATCCTAGATACAGAATTATTGGTCTACAAAGATGCCCTGCATGCCATCAGGCTGGTCATAATATTGACCCTTTTCTTTTTTTTAATTAAATTTCATTTTTGTCAATTAAATAATCTAATATAGGTTATATCAGGGCTTTCATGCAATATGATTTCCATAGTTGATCCCTTTCTTATCAAGAGATTTCATTCATTAAAATTAAAAATTCAATAAATACATGTTCAACAAATATCTACTATAGGGGCAGCTAGGTATCCCAGTGGATAAAACACAGGCCTGGAGTAGGGAGGACCTGGGTTCAAATCTGATCTCAGACACTTCCTACCTGTGACCCTGGGCAAGTCATTTAACCCCCTTTGACCCCTTGCCTTTCTGTCTTAGAGCTATGTCTAGTAAAGGTTGTTTTTTTTTTTTTAATCTACTATATCAAAGCAATATACTAACTGCTTATTCTAAGAAAAGGGAGGAAAGATAATGACATTTTCAACCTTTACCTTCCAGGATTCGATTATATTATGCAGTGGAGGGAACTCTATCCAGGGGAGTCAGGAAACTTGAGTTCTATTATAGATTCTGGAGAATCTGTTACCTTGAGCAAGTCCTTTATTTTTCTGGGACTCTGTTTTTTCATTTATAAAATGAAGGAATTGAATTTGACAACTTCTAAGGCTTCTTCCATCTCTAATATCTTATGTTCCAAGGGGAGAAAAAACATGTAAATAATTTTAATACAAACCAGAAATAATAATGTATGAAATTAAAAGTATTTTGAGAATTGTTACCTGAGGGAATTAGGGTTACATTTTTTTTCTTCTATGAGGCTCTATCTTCCATTTTATCATCAAAAAATGAGGTTCACTTTACAGAGATTTTCTTTGTAGTCATATCTAGTAGAAATAGAAAAATATCGGGTGTCTGCATTTTACTCATGTGGATAAAGTGATTTTCACAGATGCCAAGTTGATTTTGGTCTCTGATGCTCATCACTTTTTCTTCATTCCCCAGCTCCTCTGTTTTTCACTCATGCCATTTGGGCAGATTTCCTTTCCTTCTCTCTCTAAGGAACAGAAAGCTTGTGTCAGAAACAGCATCTTCTCTTTTCTCTCCATGTGCAATCATCCTTTTAATTTTCTCTCTCCACCTCCCTAGTCCCCCACTAGCCAGTGCATCAAAAATGATACAATTAGTGTGTGACACAAAATGAGACTTTTCAAGAATTTGCCCCGAGGGTATATTTGTCATTTTTCTTAGGGGGAAAAAAGTTTGTTGGAGTCTCAGTAGCAGATGGCAGTTTTCCACATGGAAAAGGAAATTCGAGTCACTGAAGGGGGAAGAAAAGATGTTTTGCTATTTTGCAGGCCTAAGAAAATGAAGAGTTGTGTTTTTGTTGTGTTTTTTCCCTCCAGATAGTTTTAGTTGGCAACAGCAAGTGTGGGGGTAGTTTCCCCTGCCATAGCCAGTGCTTGAGATAAAGAGAAATGCAGTCTCCAGAACTGAGATTCCAGCAGTAATGAATTCCCTCTGAATGTGTTTTTTGAAATCTAGTACTTTCTGAGCCAAATCTTTGTGGCTACACATGGATATCTTGGTTTTAGTTTTAATGGGGCATGGATTACCTATTGGGCTGGATCACAAGGTCTTGAACTGTTTAGTTCCCTAATATAGTCCCCTTTGGGGCCAATGGACCCAGTCTTGCTAATGACCATATTCAGGGCCAATAGAGTGGGAGGGCCTTTGAGACTGGACTTCAAGTGAAAAGGGGGCCTCAAACACAGCAGGTAAAGTGCTACCCAACATTCTGCTATGGGGAAAGAGCATTTGAATGATCCCACCAGGCTTAAGAGCAACTCTGATATTTCACGCATGGATGCTAGATTTTTCTTTAAATAATTAGTATATTTATACAGAAACCTAGAAAAATCACTGCTTAATTTTTAAAAGTTCAATGTCGCTTTTTTGGCACCTTGTTTTGTTTTCATGTATCTTTGTTTTAGGATTATGGCTAAGAGCTTCAAGATAGGAACTCACTCTCTATAAGGTCTTAGTAATCCTTTCTCCTCAGATAGGTGAGAGACTCAAGTGCATTCAGATGACTCTGAACTCTAATGGTGCCACATTTCCTAACACTGGATTTGTTATACTCACTCATACCTACCTAATTCTAAGAAGGGGCCCATCCTATATTAGGGATGTTATGTTAAAAAAAAAAAAAATTCTAGATCACTTTCTCTGTATCTTTCCCAGTGCCTAGCAAAGGATTAGGAGCATTGTGGATGTTCTAGAAGTTGAATTGAATCTAGCTCTCTTGTGGTACACAATCATTATAATATCAATTAATCAATAGGTATTTTTTTTAATTATCGCTTACTCAAAGCTGCACTAGGCACTGTAGCAGGTCCAAAAGAAACAGAAGGCACGGGCTAGGGCTAGGCCTTTAAAGACTTTTCCTTCTAGTTGGGGACATAGAATTATTAGCATATATGAAACAATGATGAGTCATACTCAGATATTTTAATAGCTTTCTAGTTTTGAAATCTATCAATATCTGCTCTCTCTTCTATCCATATTGTTATATTCTCTGGGCCTGGAGAGAACAGGAAGCTGATTTGAATCATACTAACCTATAAAGAGCCACTAGCAGCAACTTGAACTCTATGTAATCTTTAGTTCCCATTCTTACAGAATAAGATACCTAAGACAGCATCGCTTCTGTTTCATCAACCTGATAGAATCAAATAAAGTGAGAATGAATATCAAGGGCACTCTTGAAAAAGAAAAATATAGGGGGCAGCTGGGTAGCTCAGTGGATTGAGAGTCAGGCCTAGAGATGGGAGGTCCTAGGTTCAAATCTGGCCTCAGACACTTCCCAGCTGTGTGACCCTGGGCAAGTCACTTGACCCCCATTGCCTAGCCCTTACCACCCTTCTGCCTTGGAGACCAATACACAGTATTGACTCCAAGATAGAAGGTAAGGGTTTAAACACACACACACACACACACACAAAACTCCAAATGGGGTCCCAAAGAGTTAGACGTGACTGAAATGACTGAAGAACAACATAGGACTTTCACATTAGTAAGAAGATGGTAATAATAACTCTTAACTTGTATACTTCTTTGTTTACTTCTTTGAAGTCTGTCAGACATTTACATATCTCATTTCATCTGCACAAATCTGTAAAGCGCATACTAGTATTATCCCCATTTTATAGACATAAAAATTGAGTCTGAGAGGTTAAGTGATTTGCTCAGAATGAGACAGTAAGGGTCTAGAGGCAGACTTTGAACTGAAATCTTCTTGATTCCAAGTTCAGCACTCTAGTACTGAATAGATATATTCTATCTAGTACAAGTTATAGAGTGTAGATTGTCTTTCACTTTCTTAAATATCCCCCTAAAACTTGCATAATCTTGTGAGTGATATAAAGGTGACAACAGCAAGATTCTGGAAGGTCAGACCTAGAGACCTTGTATCTTTGCACAGCCTGCTCCTCAGAAGCAGTTTATTTCCATATCCTATTTAGAACACATAGTAGGTCCTCAAAAAATATTTATTAATTAACCAGAGTTCAGTGAACATTGGTCCTGCCACTTACCATTTGTGTGACTCAATATAAGTCCCTTAATATCTGTAGGCCTCAGTTTCCTCATCTTGGAAATGAGAAGTTTGGGCTAGATGACAGCTAAGGTCCTTCCCAGTTCTAAATCTATTATCTATGAATGAACGAATGATTAGTAGGGAAGGATGACCAGCTATACTTAAAAACACCACTAGGTGGCAGCATGACCAATTAATTGGCTGCTTTATTATCCTAAATAAATTACTTATGATCAGGCTTACTATACTCTAGATTTTTTCAAGAAACAACAAGTTTCTTGAAAGAAAGCGTGGTCTTGTCAGATACATTTAATCTTCCTATGTTAGATCATTTGAGGGTCTTGTCTCAAATTATTAACCTAGGAGTTGGGCTTCCCAGGCAAGAAAGCTAAGGAGTTTCCACATTGTTAAAAAATTTGGAAACCATAATTTAATTCATTGGTTTGCTTTTTTCCCACTGTAGTCTTTTAGGTAATAGAACTGAATTTTTCTATACCTCTTCTGAGTTTTTATACTTTTCCCATTTTTCTCAGCTCTTCCAGCCAACCCGGAAAGTGAAGAACAGCAAGATTCTGTTTGAAAGGACACTGAGAGACTCAAGGAAAAACCTTCAATGGATACCTAGAATACTGAGTCAAAATCATCTCCATGAATAAGCTGAGTAGTAGTCACTCCTGTGAGATGACAAGAAAGAAATTGATATTTTTTAAAATTCATTTTAAAATATTTTTCCGTGATTACATAATTCATGTTCTCTTCCTCCCTTCTCCCCTTCCCCTTCCCAGAGCTGACGAACAATTCCACTGGGTTATACATGTGTTATCACTTGATACCTATTTCCATATTATTCATTTTTGTAATAGAGTAATTTTTTTAAAACTTTTAAAAACTTTTTAAAAACCTTTTTTTAAAGTTTTTAAAACCCCCAATCATAGATCCATGTAAACAAGTGATAAATCATATGTCTTTCTTCTGCATTTCTACTCCCACAGTTCTTTCTCTTGATGTGGATAACATTCTTTTTCCTGAGTTCCTTGGGATTGTCCTGGATCACTGTATTGCTACTAGTAGCAAAGTCGATTTTATTTGATCATTCTACAGTGTTTCAATTTCTGTATACAATGTTCTCTTCGTCCTGCTCATTTCACTCTACATCAGTTCATGGAGGTCTTTTCAGTTCATATAAAAATAAAGATATTGATATTTTTGTTTCAGCAGCACATATGCTAAAATTGGAACAATACAGAGAAGATTAGCATGACCCTTGTGCAAAGATGACATGCAAATTTGCAAAGCATTCCATATTTTTTGGATTAAAAAAAGAAAGACATTAACATTTCTGGAAATTTTCCTTCCCTACTAGACTTACTTTGATAATAATTAATAATAACATATAATATATATTAATATATATATTAATTCTCACAGTAATCCTGTAAGGTAGGTGATGTCTTCATCATTATTTTACAGATGAGAAAACCAAGGCTGAGAGAGGTTAAGTTACTTGCCTAGAGTCACAAAGCTAATAGGTATCTGAGGAAGGATTTGAATTTAAGCTTTTCTCATTCCAAGGCCAATAGTTTTATCTATTGGGCCATCTAACTGCCTAATAGAACCTTTTACATGACTTCAAATCATATCTTGGATCCCTGGGATAAATTTTCAAAGGAAAAAAGATAGCAGCTACAAGCTGTGGGTGGTGGTAAAAATGGCACAAAGGACCTAAGCCAGGGAGTATATACCTAATATGATGAGGAAGGAAGGAAGAAAAAGGAAGGAAGGAAGAAAAAGGAAGGAAGGAAGGAAGGAAGGAAGGAAGGAAGGAAGGAAGGAAGGAAGGAAGGAAGGAAGGAAGGAAGAAGAAAAGCTGTAAAAGTACAAAGGTTGTGGTTCTATATTTAACCATTATGAAAATAGATTGCTCTTATTCTTAATAGCAAATCTGTTCCATTTTGCCTCTATTTGTTTTTCCAACTTTGTTTATAAATATTCTTAGGATGATGTGGCTTAGTTGGATCTCATGAGCTTTCTGCAAACCCAGTTTTCATTCCATTTATTTTATTCTTTTGTGGAGTATTGTTGCTTATAAATTTGTTTAACCCTCCTTATCTTTTGCCTTAAAACCAATCAGGCAGAAGAATGGTAAGGGCTAGGAAATTGGGGTTAAGTGTCTTACGAGGTGGGGGGGCGGGGCGGGGTGTTACACAGTCAGGATGTGTTTTATGTCAGATTTGAACTCAGATCTTATTGACTCCAGGCCTGGTGCTCTATCTACTGTGCTACCTAGCTACCCTTTCATAATTTTCTATCATCATCATCATCTATAATGTTTTCCAAATGAGTTTATCTTCTAAACGGGTATTATGACTGAATGGCATGTCTCTCTACTTGTCAAGGTAATCAAATGTTTGCTAAGGTTGGTTTCTGGGATCTTTTGGCCTCTTCATTGTAATGATTGTTTTATATCTACAAAATTATGATAGTCAGTCAAATCAATTTCTCATTTTTCTGAGTCAATAGCTTATTTAAATAGGCTAGATTGGAGCTGTGGTAAATTGTACATCATGTTTTCTCATCTTTATCCATTCTCCGAATTTGTTGTTTATTTTTACCTTTTTTTCTATCTAGTCAATGGTCTGACCATAGACATACAGCTGATTTTAGAAGTTACTTCCAGGGGGCAGCTGGGTGGCTCAGTGGATTGAGAGTCAGGCCTACAAATGGGAGGCCCTGTGGTTCAAATCTGGCCTCAGACACTACCTAGCTATGTGACCCTGGGCAAGTCATTTAATCCCTATTGCCTAGCCCTTACCACACAGTATTGATTCTAAGATGGAAGGTAAGAGTTTGTTGGGGGGCGGGGGGAGGGTGGTTAAGTTACTTCCACGTCAATAGTTACTTCCTAGGCAGTAAGTAGGGACAGGACCTATGATTTCATTGATATAATCATCTTCCAGATGAGGAAACTACCAGTGCAAGCCAGCACCTTCTCTGAAACTTAATCTTAGCTGCCTAGAGCACTGAGAGATTTAGTGACCTGCCTAGGATCATCCAGCCATGTATGCTTCAAAGGAGAGCCTGGAATGAAGATCCTACTGGCTCCAAAGCCAGAATTCTATTCCAATGCTATACTACCTCTCATTTTTTGTTATATTCCTTAGTGCTTACAATATCCAGTTACCTTCTGACTCTCTTCTTGAACAGTGTGCTTGAGATACACTGGCCCAGATCAAGAGCCAGGCTTAGAGATAGGAGTTCCTACATTCAAATCTGGCCTCATACACTTTCTAGTTATGTGACCCTGGGCAAGCCACTTGACCCCCATTGCCTAGCCCTTGCCACTTTTCTGCCTTGGAAAAAATATATGGTATTGATTCTAAGACGGAAGGTAGGGTTTAAAAAAAAAAAAAGATGCACTGGACCAAGGGGTCCCAAATAATCTCAAAGCCTTTAGCCCCTCAGATTTCTTAATCTTAAATAATATTTTCCAACCATCACCAGCTGTGCCTACCTTTCCATTAAAAGCAATAAGTAACAAATGTATAAGTTGTCTTGTAATGGAAGATTTTGTTCAGGTCTTCCTAAAATTCCTTTATTTCTATAATCTAAGCTTTGATTATCTTTATGGCAGTAGCCTGTGCTCAACATGGATAACCAAATACCCCATAAAATGTTTCTTCTTATTGCTCTGGAATTCACTCCCAGCCAAACTCAGCTAATTGTGATGTCTTCCAGTTTCATCAGCAGCTATACCAATATTAATCTGATTTTATTTCTTCTAAAGGTGTGCAAGTTCTATGGTTACAGGACATGACTTCCCATTTGGAGTACTAACAATTAAATGAATACTTTTTATTATTTTATTGATTAATTAAGAAAAATCTTCCATGGTTACATGATTCATGTTCTTTCCCTCCCGTCTTCCCACCCCCTCCCACAGCTGATGCACAATTACACTGGGTTTTACATGTGTCATTGATCAAGACCTATTTCCATATTATTGATTTAAATGAATATTTAAATGGACTAAAAACTGAAATTTAGCACTGCCTGCTCTCCCTTTCACTATTCTACTGCAAACCCTGCAAAAGCATAATAGGACTGCATACAACTGAACTCCATTTCATATTTTTCTTTATGTTACAGATTACCAATGGACAAGGAATTCATCACCTAAAAGCAACCTGATGGTGATGATCCTCTTGTACATAACTAGGCTAGTTCTGACAGTAGGTACAATCTGTTGCAAAAAAACATAATTGAACATAATTTCTCAGGTTGTTAGAACCTACCAGGGCTAGCCTTTAAGAATATAAAGTCAATTTCATGCTCAAATCATCCTCACTGTCTATCTGTCTATTTAGCCCCCAAATTTTGTTAGGAAAACTAGAGAATCCAGCAGACTTATTCAACTGCATAGTCACGTGCATCAATGGAATCATCACTAATGTTTGGGAATTATTTTGCTCACTCACCAATCAAGAAATGTTTATTGAAAATCTCCTAGGTGCCCAATACTATGCCAAATGGTGTAGGGTATAAAAGTAAAATAAAACATGGTCCTCGTCTCAGGACACTTAAAAATCTAACTGAGATTATAAAACAGACAAAAATTAAAGCCACTAGAAAATGACTAAATGCCAAACTTTTTGCCACTCCACTATAAGTTAAAGAGAAGCTCAGTGAGATAATCACTGTGGGCTGAAAACGAGAAAGGGGTGGGGGGGGGGGGAGTCTGGTTTGATCTGAGGTCTGGAACATGAGCAAGATTTAGACAAGCAGGAAATAGAAGATAAAGAATTCCAAGAGGGGGCAATGATGTGAGCAAAATCGAAGAAAAACGAAATAGCATGGCATGCTTTTAGTGGTTCTTTTGAAACAACATTAGATAAGAAGGGATGGAGCCTGATTATGGCCTTGAAAGCTGGGCAGAGGAAGCTAAACATGTTGTCACAGAAAATAGAGAGCCATTCTCACTTCTTGAACAAGGAAGTTATATGAAAGAAGAGGTATTTTAGAAAGATAGATTAACAATAGAGTACAGAATAGATTAGAGAGGGAGAGACTTAAGAGAGGAAGAGGAGTTTATTGTAATTAGCCAAGTGTAACAACTGCTGCTGGCCCAGTATTCCAAGGTTAGTCATCTGGGAGGCTAGAAGAATGTGGTACTATACTAACACAAATAGGATTGTTGAAAAGAGGAGCCAATTGGGGGAATAAAGTCAGATGGGGAAGATGATGAATTCAGCTTTGAACCTGTACAGCTTGAAGTAATGAGATAGTCCTATGGAGAAAGCTAATAAAACCACAATATGGCACAGGTCCATGGTTTCATTGTTTGGGAATTCTCTTCATTGGTATAGATCTCAGCTTAACCATAACTTAGCTTGCTCAGGGTCACAAAGTCAGTAAGTATCAAAAGTGGAACTTGAAACCATGCTTACCTGACTGAGCCTGGCACTCTAGCTACTATGCCATGTCACTCTCAAGAATATACTCGAGGGGTAACTAGGTAGTGGATAGAATGCCAGATTTGAAATTGGGAGGACCTGGGTTCAAATCTGACCTCAGACATTCTCTAGCTGTCACTTAACCTCAATTGCCTAGCTCTTGCCACTCTTTTGTCTTAGAATTGGTACTAAGACAGAAGGTAAGGATTCTTTTTAAAAAGAGAGAGACTACTGCAAACAACTGGAAATATGGACTCATTATAAGCAAGAAGTTAGGACCAGAAATTTGGAAGTAATCTACACAGAAGTGATAATAGCATACATACCTCATTGATTTCCCAACAAGCTGGGCACTGTTCCAAACCTCCACTTTTCTGAAGCCTCCCAATTTCATTCAAACTTTCCCTCTAATAAAGTGATCTAGCCTCTTAACCTTACCAAAAAGAACTATACTCTAAAGTGGAAAGAGACAAGAAGTTCGAATCCTACCTTAGACATTTATTTTTTCCTCTGTAAGAAGGAGTTAGTTATATTTGAGCTACTGCCACACAGGTTGTTGTGAGTATAACAAGGATCTGGCCCATGTGCAGAGCTCTCTGGACATGAAGAGGCTGTGGAACCTGCTTCTGGAAGAAGTGTGATGATGTATACAGGAAATATCTTAAAGAGATTATGGACCATGCATTAACATTCTGTAAGTTAGTGAATGGGAGGCTCTTTGATTGGCTGCAAAGGCACTTAAAAATCCTGAGTCACCATTGGTGTAGTATCCACTGGCCATTCCCCAAGCTCTACTCTGGGTGTGACTGCTCTACTCACAACATATTTGTTCAGTCTTGTCCCACTCTTCATGACCCCATTTCAGGTTTTCTTGGCAAACATATTAGAGAGGTTTGCCATTCCAATGAGCCTTCTCCAGCTCATTTTACAGATGAGGAAACTGAGGCAGGATTAAGTGACTTGCCCAGGGTAACACAGCTAGTTAGTGTCTGAAGCCGGATTTGAACTCAGGTTTTCTTGACTACAGATCCAGTACTCTATCCCCTGCACCACCTTGCTGCCCACTCATAGCATCTAGTGAAAGGCAGTGCTGTAAGGGGAAAAGGCTTTTGGCATTCTCCCTTGTGAAGCCAGGTGATCTTATGAAAGGACCTCAGTCCTTGGCCTTTGTGTTGTTCTTTTCCACTCTAGGTAAAGGGAATTGAGTCTCCTATCTTGTAAGATCAAGAGTGTGCCTCAGCATCAAGTATTCCAGAATGTGGATTTATAGCCAGCACAGAACTGATTTCCTGAGGAGCAAAGAGTGAATACCAGGTGTATTTCTCTGGAGTTAAACCAGCAGAAGTTGCAGAGAGTAGCTAGGTAGTGGGTAGAGAGTCAGGCCTGAAGACAGGAGGTCCTGGTTCAAATGTGAACTCAGACACATCTTAGTTGTGTGACCTTGGGGAGGTCACTTAACCCCCATTGCCCAACCTTTACCACTACCTTGGAAACAATACACAGTGTTGATTCAAAGTCAGAAGGTAAAGGCTTTATAAATTATTTTTTTTTTTAAGTTAAGCTGTATCAGGACCTGACCTTAGTGGGACCAATGTTATGTGGCAACTGAGCTAAGAATATGTCCCTAAGGAATTAACAAAAATGCATGTATGTTTGCTCTTGCTATATCTTAAAAGTAAATATTATTTTGTAAATGCTAATTAATATTAAGTGGTTAAATGGAACTGGAGTGTTAATCACTGACCTCCTAACACTAATTATTTTTTTTAACATTCATTTTTTATTTTGAGTTCCAAATTCTCTCACTCCCACCTCCACCTCCTCCATCCAATGAGAAGGCAAGCAATATGATACCCATTATTCATGTGAAATCATGCAAAACATATTTACATATTAGCCATGTGGCCAAAAAAAAAGGAAAGAAAAATCTAGTGAAAAACGATATGCTTCAATCTGTACTCAGAGTTCATCAGTTATCTCTTTGGAGGTAGATTAGCATTTTTCATAATTAGTCCTTTGGAATTATCATGGGTCATTGGTCAAGGTAGCTGTCTTTCATAGTTAATCATTATAGTATTGCTGTTACTTTGTACAATGCAATGTTCCCCTGGTTCTGCTCAACTCATTTTGCATTGGTTCGTTTCTTCCCAGGTTTTTCTGAACCTACTACCTTTGCCATTTCTTATAGCAGAAGAGTATTCCATCAAAAATTGTTCAGCCATTCCCCTACTGATAGATATCCCCTTAATTTCCAGTTCTTAGTCACCACAAAAAGAACTATGAGAAATATTTTTGAACATGGGGTCCTTTGTTTTTTCTTTGATCTCTTCAGGACACAGACTTAGGATCAGTATTGCTGAATCAAAGAGTATGAACAGTTTTACAGTCTTGGGCATAGTTCCAAATTGTTCTCTAGAATGTTTGGACCAGTTCTCAACTCTACCAACAGTGCATTAGTGTACTTCCCATCAGCATTTGACACCTAACAATTATCAGAAGCACAGCTAGTTGGGGCTCAAGCAAATGGCAGTAGAGAAGGCACAATTCTGAAATCCTTCAGAATTTCCTAGAATCCTAGAATCCTGAAGAGGAGATATATGGCAACCTGGTTCTGGAAGAATAGGCCAGAATGTATTCACTATGTGTGAGGCACTCAGTTAATGAGGAAAGCACTTTAAAAACCTGAAAGTGCTCTATAAACATGAATTATTCAGAATTAAGTTATTGGAGGGGGTGGGGGGAGAGTGGAACAGATCAGGGGATTAAGAGCCAGGCCTAAAGATGGGAGGTCCTGGGTTCAAATTTGCCCTCAGACAATCCCTAGCAGTGGGCAGTTTACTTATGCCTCATTACCTAACCCTTACCATTACAGTATTGATTCTAAGACAGAAGGTAAGGGTTTTAAAAAAATTTACTCTATAATTTTGTCTCTACATCTCTTCTCACTGAGAAGTATTTTTTCCTACTCAGATAAACCTTGCATTTTTCTTTCCAGTTCCTCAGAAGGAAGTTATATCACTTGTGTGATTTACCAACATAAATTTCGAATTAGAGTACAACAAAGTTTTATTTTGATGCCACTCACCTATTCAAGTATCTTTAGTAGCTCCCTATTGTCTCTAGGATAAAAATAAAAACCCTTCGGCCTGTTATTTAAAGCTCACTGTGATGAAACTTCAATCAACCTATCCAGAATTTATTTAACCTTACTCCCCTTCAGAGACCCTATGTTCCAGCTAAACTGGTTTACTATCATTTTCTAGAACTCAGCTTTCTGTCTCTCTTCTCCTTTTTCCATACCTTCCAGCCGTGGTCTCTTCTTTCTCACCTCTGCTTCTTAGAATTCTTAGCTTCCTTAAAGGCTCAGCTCAGCTGCCACATCCTTAATTCTATCCTTAATTCTATTAGTACTTTTTCCTTCTTTAAATTATTTTATCTTTATTTCTCTTTGTACATGTTGTATAGAATAGAAGGTGCTTGAAAGCCAGGGCTGTATTTATTAGTTATCTTTATATTCCTGGTGTACAGTACATGTGAAGTGCTTACTAAATGTTTGTTAAACTAAATTTAAATCTTTATTTCTTTTGAATCAGAGAGAAATAGTTGTAGTGTTTAGTTTTGTTTTCCTACTCAGAAGAAAATCTTTTTGGTCTGAACAGTTTCCTGAGGCAGAGAAAGAGTTGATTATAACATAGTGGATCTGAGGGCAAGGAGACCTGGATTCAAATCCTGCCTCAGAAACTTACTAACTGTATGACTCTGGGCAAGTTGCTTAACTTCCCTAATCCTCAATTTCCTTGTCTGTAAAATGAGGATAATAATAGCATTTATCTAATAAGATTGTGCCAAGATCAATTATAATATGTATGAAGTATTTTGTAAACCTCAAAGCATTACATAAACGTGAGCTATTATCATAAGAATTAGTATTATATAATTGCCTGGGAAACTGAGGCAAAGTCAAATAGATATTTTTCCCATTGTAAAGTCATAAAAGACAGAACAGATTTTGGCTTTTGCACTTGGGTGCTAGGATACTTTATGCAACATAATTCATTTACATGTAAATAATTATGAAGCAAGTGCAGTTGTTTGCATTCATTTTAATGTTAAATTTCTGATCTAGTATTTGGTTTCTAGAATAAAATAAACAAAAGGCAAGTCCAAGAAGTTTGGGCTTCTCTCCTATGTTTTCATTCTATGCCATTTCCATTTATCTCCTCATCCTCTCCCTTTTGTGTTTTCTTTTCTATTCCCTTTATCAAAGATGTGACTAATTGAAATCATTCTGGTACTTTCACCTTCAGATCAGGGTAATTGCTTCCTATAATCCTACTTTTTATTGCCAGCTTTCCTTTAACACATTCAGATCAGTGCCTGAATGGACAGCTCCCATTTCTTTCTTTTCCAACAGAGCAGTTAAAGAATGGTTGAGATTTTCCTGCAGTTCACACAGGTCATTTGGCTAGAACAGGGAAGTAGGCATCTCAGAGTCTTAAGGTTCCCTTTCTGACGTGGGCAGTGATGATGTTCATGCCCAGGATTCTTTTCATAAGGCTGTGTTAAATGTCACCTTTCCAAATTCCCTAATAACAAAACAAATCTGGTATTGTGTTTATCCCTGACTCAGAATCACCATTTCTAAAGGCAGCAAGGAATTTCAGGTCCATTCAGTCCTCTATATTAATGCTCTCAAATAGGGCCTAATTTGTACTGATGGAGGCCACCAAATAGCATTGAGGACAAAACTAAGTATAAAAGAAATTAGTTCTTTGCACTTTTGCCCTTATCCTATGGACATTATCAAAAAGATGTTTAAGTACTTGTTTTCAAGGAGTACTCTCCCTTTGGGTTAGATAGTATAAAGGAGTCACCCATTTTCCCTTCCTTCTTTCAACTAGATAGCACTGCTGTGGATGAACAGGCAGAGGATGCAAGCATTGTCTAAATGAATGAATGACATTTGAATGATAAATACTGGCTGAAGGAAAGTACAAATGTATTAGATTCAAGTATATTCAAATATTTACATTGGTGGCAAAGTGGATAGAGTGCCAGGCCCGGAATAGGGAAGACTTCGTTTCCTGAGTTCAAGCCTGGCCTCAGACACTTTCTAGCTGTGTGACTTAACTCTTTTCGCCTTACTTTCCTCATCTATGGAAAATGAGCTGGAAAAGTAAATGGCAAACCACTTTAGTACCTTTGCCAAGAAAACCCATATGGGGTCACAAAGAATCAGCTGAAAAAAGACTAGACAGCAACAATACATAACACTGTCAAACATATGTGCAGCAATGGGGAACTCAGAGGGTAAAGGAGAGACAGTAATTCTAGATTCTGACTATGTCCATTTTCATCTGAACTATTTTCTCCAAGGAAAAACTCTTCCTTCTAATTCTTGTCTTCTGAAGCAAGGTCAGCCTAAGGCAAAATTATCAACAAAAGCTAATCTTTGACAACCTCTTTGGGTAATCCTACTTGACCCCTTCCTGCAAATTAGCCATAGAGTAGTCCTCCACTGTAAGGTAGTACCCCATACTCATGAGATCTTTTCCTCTCTTCGCCCTTTCCCTCTTCACCCCAACCCTATTCAATCATATTCAGACTATTCAGTATTAATCCTTGAGGACAACATTTCCCAACCTTTTGAATATTGGAATCTATTTTTAACATCAATAAACTAATAGAATGGCACATGGTAGAAGTTGTATTTTCAGTATTCATTGAGTAAGAAAATATAATATGACAGCTATTACGAATTCAGTAACACAATTAAGTGAAATTACACTGTATTAATCATAAAAAGAATCTTCATACATTGGAAAATAGTAATACACAGAACTGCTAGACATTATTAAGTCTGTAAAAGGTATATTTGAGTATTTATTATATTTCAGTAATGTAATGACTTCATAGTAACTCTGAAGTCCCTTTGTTGAGAAGTATGCCCTTCTCTCTCTCTTTCTTTCTCTTTGTCTTTCTCTCTCTCTCTCCCCCCCCCCCATTGTGATATCTGGAACTCCCCACTCTATTGTTAAACAAAGTGGTATTATCAGTATCTTTAATTCATCATCCCCTACCCTTTTAATGACTATGCTTCTCCCTACATTAGTCACATGCCTTTGATTGTATAAGGGTTAAATTTAATGGTTGAACAATAATTTTATGAAATTATGTGGTTGCCAATATTTATTATATCTCAAGTCAGAAATGTATTTACAAATATTTACAAAATGGATAGGAAACAATAAAGTAGAGAAATGTGAAGATGGTAGAGAGATTATCTATCCTATCAACCTAAATGTTTACTCCGGGTCTGCTTAATCCAGTCAGAAGACTATCTCCAGAAGACAATCTCTTCAGACTATCTTCTCAAAGACAATCTGTCCTGAGGGAGTTCTGGAGCTTGCTTTTATGGTGACTTCTTGTCCCTTCCCCTTTTCACAGGGGCCAATCACAGTTTCCAAATTGTCTAGCACTGCCCAGGGGGCAGTGTCTGTAGAATTGACCTTCTCACCTTCTGAAGGTTAAATTCTCATCAAAAAGATTCACAAGAGGCATCTGGGTAGCTCAGTGGATTGAGAGGCAGGATGTAGTAGGTTCAAATCTGACCTCAGATACTTCCCAGCTGTGTGACCCTGGGCAAGTCACTTGACCCCCATTGTCCACCCTTACCACTCTTCCACCTAGGAGCCAATATACAGAAATTAAGGGTTTGAAAAAACAAAACAAAAAGATTCACAGATTCCTAATTTGATTGAATTTCAAAGGGTACGAATTCTCTAAGTACCTTGCTAGGTTCTCATCTAGTACAAAGTAGGGTGTTCAATCTTTTGTTGATTCAATTTAAAAGTAGACAAAGGAGAGTTAATCCTGTCTTCAGTCTAGTAAGATACAAAGTAGGGGTACTTAAATTAGTGTTAATTCAAGATAGACAATAGAATAAAGAATTCTCTTTCACAATTTCATTACTACTTATAACTCTTTCTTCACTAAGATTTTTAACTCTGAAGTTTCCCTTTCCCATCTTTCTTTCTCTGAAATTGCCTTGCTCTTCTTAAACCAATTCTTTCTCCTTTCTGAAACTTCCAATCTATCCTTTCTTCTTTCCTCTTCTAGTCTGTCACCCCTATTCTAGAATCATTTCCTCTTTTTACAATTTGGACTCTATATTTAACCAATATAATTAAATGTCATTCTCCACTCTCAGCCCCCTTGCCCTCTTGTCCTTCTGTCTTCCATGCCCTGCCAATTTTCAGACAGTGATCACCTGTCTCCTCTGCTCCTAATCCCATTTTGCTAAATACTTCCAGAAGAAGTCCTGCAACCATGCCAAATAGGTCCTTTACAAATTTATTTTTTCTAATCTCAAATATATCCTTCCTACTCTACAATAGTTGTATTCCTATATATAATCTAGGCGTTTTTATCCCAATTCTCACTTACATTAGCAGGTTGGATGCCCAGAGCAAGGCTAGCTATATCTCACCCACAGAGTTCTAGGGGTAACTTTCAGGGGTTTTGAAGCATCTTCCTAATTCTATTGCTCAAGTTCTCTCTCTGGTATGCTTCCCAGTATTAATCACTAATTATAAAGCATTTCCCATCTAAATTGTTAATTGACCCTGTGATTAGAACCCGATTATCATTTAACCAATTAGCATCAATAAACTTTTATAGAGAGAAATTTACTGAGGATACATACCCAGAACAAAAGTTAAAAGCATTTCCCCCAACACTAGAGGCACATTCCCTACTTTACTGCATTGGTCCTTGAAGAGTGGATTTAAGCTTAAAATGATTTCTACAAAGCATTCATTTTACCAAGTTCACTTCCAAATGCAGTATAACCCCCCTGGATGAGTCACTCTCCTGTTTGCAGGGCACAGTGTCTTGGCTGCCAGTGAGCTGGGTCAAGCAAGTCACTCTGTGGGGCTATGCTGTTGCCTCATCCAGCTTTACTGCTGGCAAACTATAGTATGGATTTCTGACCTTTTGAGATCTTGCAAGACCCTTTAGGGCCTATATCAAAGGTGAAAAGACACAAGCAGCCCCATTCTAGATACAGGTTTGCCTAGGAGATACTTTTTCACAGGCATCCTGGCAGCTCCAAGTAAGAGAGATTCACAAGGCAAGGCCCTCCCACCCAAGCACCCAAAACACTACTTCTTACTCAAACAAATGTAGTCAGGGAGAAAGAGTTGCCCCAGTGGGAATCTTTTGTATTCATACTCAATTCTTCTTCAGGAGATAATAGCTTACATTTTAAACATTTTATTTTTCAATCAACAAACATTTATTTTATCTCCCTTATCTCCTCCCCACTGGAAAAAAGAAAAGAAAAACAAAATGCTTTTACACAAACATACATAAACAAAACAAATTTTCACATTGGCATTGTCCAAAAATATGTTTGATTCTGTATTGTAATGCTATTACCTCTCTGTTAGGAGGTAAGGAACATAGTTCATCCTTGGTCCTGTGGAATCATGGTCATTGTATTGATCAGGGTTCAAGGTTCTTATATTTCATAGTTGTCTCTCTTTATAATGTTGCTCTTTACTGTATAAATTGCTCTACTGATTCTTCTTAATTCACTCTGCATCAGTTCACAAGTCTTATACATTTGAGTCTTTTTCCTCTTTCTTTGATCTCTTTGGGATTCAAGCTTAAAAGTGGATCAAAGGGTATGAACCATTTAATGAGTTTTTTGGCCATCATTTCAAATTGCTTTTGAAAATGGTTGGACCAATTCACAGCACCAACACCAATGAGTGCTTCAGTGTACCTGTTTTCCCATAACCCTTTCAACAGTGGCAGTTTCCTTTTTTGTCATTATTGCCAACCCAATGATTATGAAATGGAACCTCAGAGTTATTTTAAATTGCATTTCACTGATTTTTAGTAATTTGGAACACTTTTCACATGACTATTTCTTCCTTTGAGAATTCCCTGTCTTGATTAACTTTTTTTAATCTTTATTTTCTGTCTTAGAATCAGTACTTTTAAGACAGAAAAGCAGAAAGGACTTAGGCAGTTGGGGGTTAAGTTACTTGCCCATGATGACACAGCTAGAAAGTGTCTGGGGTCACATTTGAACCCAGGACCTCCCATCTCTAGGCCTGGCTTTCAATCCACTGAGCCACCTAGATGCCCCATCTTGATGAACTCTATTACATTTGTCTTGGTAGCCCTGAAGTATCTCTATATCTACTTGTATTTGTAGTCTCAATATTTAGCCCAGTACCTAAAACAAAGTTTCTAATAAATGCATGTTGTTGATTTGTTGACAAATAATCTTCTAAGACACAGGTTTGACCAGGTCCCACCTGTGCTCATCAACTTTAAGGAGACTTTCTATTGCCCCAAGGATAAAATACTTGCATTTGAATCACTTTAGCATCTTGCTCTAGTCATCCTATATTTTCAGTCTTATTTTATACTATTTTTCTTCATTACTTCTATATTCCAGGTAAACTATACCAGCTGTTCCCCAGATTCAATGGGACATTTTCCACCTCTCTGCATTCACTCAGGGTATACTCCCTGAATGGAATGTACTTTCTACTCACCTCTGTTTTTCAGAATTCTTACCTTCCATCAAGGTTCAGCTACAGATTCACATTTCCTCCATTAATGCAGATTAATAACTTTATGGTTGATTACAGTTTTAGACAGTTGCCTCAGAGGTTAAAGGACTTAAAAAAGAGATAGAGCACCAGGCCTGGAGACAGGAGGTTTTGGATATGTCTGTCCTAGCTGTGTGATCTTGGGCAAGTCACTTTACCCCAATTGCCTAGCAGTTGTTGATCTAATGTCTTAGAATTGATACTGAAAACAGAAGATAATTTTTCAAAAGAGAGGTAGAATAAGAAAAAATAACTTAAAAAACATTATATCCTTAATAAATATTTCTTAAATTAAGTCATCAATCCTTGAAATGATAATGATAATGGGTTAATGTGTGACCTTTTCCCCCACATTTTGAGAGACAGAGACAGGCAGATTTACAAACCTGAGTTCACTTCCTACCTCTGACATCTAGTGTCTGTGTGACCTTGGGCAAATCACCTGATCTATAACCCACTAAGATTATGTGGTGCTGAGAAGGTGCCATCCTGCATTGGTGGAGGTAATTTTCCTCTACCAATGAAGGACAGAGAAACAGAGTCAGAGAGAGAAGTGAAAAAAAAGAAGAGGAGAGAGGGAGAGAGATTAGATGATATTTGATTTTTAAGACTTAGAGGAATCAATTAAACTCTCAAACCCCGCCTAGGTTTAGGACCAGTCTACCTTTATTCTATTTTCCTTCAGGAGTGAAAAGATGGCAAAGAAATATGGAGAAGATATTAATTTATCAAGGGTCCAGATTTTAAACTTCAGTATCTCTAAACAGTAGTGCAACAATTAAATCGGTAAGTAATGTTGCAAAGCCAGTC
The DNA here is from genome assembly GCF_016433145.1 of Gracilinanus agilis. NCBI lineage: Eukaryota > Metazoa > Chordata > Mammalia > Didelphimorphia > Didelphidae > Gracilinanus > Gracilinanus agilis. The sequence goes on along the minus strand of NC_058131.1, from coordinate 403,113,825 downwards.
AGTCGATAAGCAGCTATTATTTGCTCAGCACCGTGCTATGTCAGGCATGCAAAAAGTAGCAAAACACAGTCTTTGCCCTCAAGGAGCCCACATTCTTTTTTTTTTAATTGAAAAAATTTATTTAATTAATTGATTTAACCATGATTCCATGGTTACATGATTCATGTTCTTTCCGTTCTTCCCCTCCTCCCCCATAGACAACAAGTAATTCCACTGGGTTTTACATGTGTCATTGATCAAGACCTATTTCCATATTATTGATATTTGCACTAGGGTGATCATTTAGAGTCTATATCCCCGATCATATCCACATCGACCCATGTGATCAAGCAGTTGTTTTTCTTTTGTGTTTCTGCTCCCACAGTTCTTTCTCTGGATGTGGATATTGTTCTTTCTCATAAATCCCTCAGAATTGTCCTGGATCATTGCATTGCTGCTAGTAGAGAGGTCCATTACATTCGATTGTGCTATAGTGTATCAGTCTCTGTGTATATGGTTCTCCTGGTTCTAGGAGCCCACATTCTGATAGAGGAAATTCAACAAACAACTATGTACAAGTATATTATATATAGAATAAATATGAAATCATTAAAAGAGGGAAGTCATTAGAATTGAGAGAAGTTGGGAAAGACATCCTGTATAAGATGGGATTTTAAGTGGAATTTGAAGAAAGCCAGGGGCCAAAGATGAGAAAGGACTTTTCCAGGCACGGTAGATGACCAGAGAAAATTCCTGGAACTGAGAGGTGGGGTGTCTTCTTTGTATAAAGCAAGGAGAACAATAAGAGGGTGTAAAATGTAAGATTGGACAGATGGGTGTGAAGCTATGTTAGTGTATATTGGAAAATCTTGAACCCCTAAAGACTGCATTGCCCAGAGTTCCTTTCTGTATTACCTAGAATGCTTTTCCTTTTGTTTACATTTTCATGATCACCTTTGTATAAATTCTGAGGCTCTGCCTTTTTCTTTCTCTTTTGATCCTGGTAGCTCGCTGATTAGTAACCTTTTAGTTAGGTTTCTTTTGTTAGTTTATTATTAATAAAAATTATAAATATAATATTTATTATTTGCATATTAATTTTAAATTCCACATTAGAAAGGGCTTTGAATGCCAGACAAATCACTTTGGCAGCTAATTGAAGTATGGATTTTTAATGATTAATCTCTGAAGACCATATCTTAACTTTGTGATTATTATTTATTAGATAGCAAAGGGCAGGCTAGGGAAAGAAAGAGAGAAGCATGAGCTACTTGGCTGGCTTGAGAGCCTAGGGCCACCTGGCCAGCTAGTTCTTCAGATCTTGAGCCTCAAAAGTCCATGGTTTCAGGGAAAAAAGGGCCAATTTCCTATCCCCTCCACAAGAGGTGGATCTTCTGCATGTGAAGATGCTTGGAGCCAGGAAGCATGTACACTCTTCCCCACTTGGGTCTGCAGAGCTAATTTAGTTACTCCTCAACCCAAGAGATTTCTTGTTTACAGATAAACAAAGAAGCAGGTCTCCACCTAGCCAGTCCTAACCAAAGACTAGGCATATAGACAAAAGGTGAGAGATCCCTATCCAGTGCCAGAGGGAGAAACCAGTTTGTAGCTTCAGCCTTAAAATCAAACTTTTTTGAGTTTCAAAATCAACAGGTTGTTTGGGTAACCAAAAAGGAGTACAAATTAATGTCAACTTTCCACAGATTGGAGAGAAGAAAGACTTGAGGCAGGTAGACTCACTGGCAGAATATTGGAATAGTCCTAGTATGAAGTGATTAGAGTCTTCACCAGGGTGGTGGTAGTATCACAGAAGAGTAGGGAGAGAGAATTTGACAACTGATTAGAAAAGGGAGAGGTTGGAGAGAGAAAGAGAGAGAGAGAGAGAGAGAGAGAGAGAGAGAGAGAGAGAGAGTCAACTAGGTTGCAATCTTGAAGAAGGAAGTCATGATAGTGCTCTAACCATAATAAGGAAGTTAAAAAGAGGGAAGGGTTTAGGGGAAAAGATAAGGAGTTCAGTTTCAAACATGTTGAATTTAAGACATCTACTAGACTTCCAGTTTGAGATGTCTGAAAGGCAAGTTGCAGATGCAAGACTGCAAGTGAACAGAGAAGTTAGGGAAGAATAGATGGATTTGAGAAACCTTAACATAGAAATTGTAATCAAGTCTATTGGAGCATCTGATGAGTGTGCTTGTTTTACCCTTGATTTTACCAACAATCACAAATATACAAAAATCATTTCCATATTCAAGAATTCTGAAATCCTCTTATCTGATCATAATCTATTGCAGTGATTCCCAAAGTGGGCTGGGCGCTACCCACCCTGGTGGGTGCTGCAGTGATCCAGGGAAGCAGTGATGGCCACAGGTGCATTTATCTTTCCTATTAATTGCTATTAAAATTTTAAAAAAATTTATTTCCAGAGGGCTAAGTAATACTTTTTCTGGAAAGGGGGTGGTAGGCCAAAAAAGTTTGGGAACCACTGATCTATTGGCTTTCCACCTCTTCCTCTGCCTTCTTATCAAACCCTACTCTTCCTCTATAACATAAATTCCAAACAATTGACCCCTCAGTTCTCTCCCAGGCCATCACTTCTGCATTTGAAGGTATAGCTTAATAAAGAAGCAGTGGCTTAATAAATTCTAATGGCTCTCTGGAATTAAATATGAACTCCTTTTTTTTGACATTTAAAACCCTTCCAATCATGGCTCTGCTCTATCTTTCTGGATTTATTGTACATAACACTCTTTTCATTCTGTGATCCAGCTAAAACTGGTCTTCATGCTGTTTTCCACATCCAACATGCTATTTCTCATTTCTGTACCTTTTCCTTTGTACTGGTTGTAACCCATGCCTGAAATTCACTTCCTCCTTACTTCTGAGTTTCAAAATCAGCTCCAGTAACACTTTCTACATTCGTCCTTTCCTAATTCTCCCCCCCCCCCCCACTCCTCAATTACTATATATACAAATAAAAACTATGGGCAGCTAGGTGATGTAGTAGAGTGCAGAGCCCAGAATCAAGAAAACCTGAATTGAAATCCAGTGCATGTCCTAGCTGCATGTCTCTGGAAAAATCATTTAACCCTTTCCTCATCTGTAAAATGAGCTAGAGAAAGACATGTCAAATCATTCTAGTATCTTTGCCAAGAAAACCCTAACTGGGGTCATGAAGTGTCAGACGTGACTGAAATAATTTGAGCAGAAACAATATATTTATATTTATATAGTAATTGCCTTCCCCCAGTAGCATGTAAGGTCCTTGATGTTAGAGACTTTCATTTTTTTTCTTTGTTTCTCCAACAAAGAGCACATGATAGGTACTTGATAATTGCTTGTTTGTTGAAAATATACCAGTAATCACTATGAATAGATGAAAAACCACTTCATTGAATGAATTAATTCTCCGGATCACTGATTTTCAGAATATATACTAGGTAACTCAAAAGTTCTATGAAAAGGAGTATCTAGATGACTCAGCGGATTGAGAGTTAGGTCTAGAGACCCAGAAGTCCTGGGTTCAAATCTGGCCTCAGATACTTTCTAGTTGTGTGAATCTGGGCCAATTACTTAATCTCAATTGCCTAGACTTTACTGTCCTTCTGTCTCAGAACCAATACATAGTTCTAAGACAGAAGGTTAGGCTGTTTGTCTGTTTGTTTTTCACATAAATAAAAGTTCTATGAAGCATTTCAAAAAGCTCCATGTAGAGAATAAGGATTTTGAACTAGATTATCTCTAAAGTCCTTTCCACTTTTAAATCTATGCTCCTATGAAAGAAAATAGAATCTTGGTAAATGTATATTTGTCACATATCGATTTTTCACTTTAATGATATTTTTATGAACAGCATGCTGATGGGAAATACCAAATCTTCCAACCTTTCCAAGTTCCCAAGATGAACCTCTTGTCAATAGGGGTTAAGAAGAAGAGGCTGTTTTCTTCCCTTCTTAAGTGATTCCCTCTCAAAAGCTCATTTAAGTTCCACTTTCTTCTAGGCCAGCCAAATAGTCAAATGTCCAGGTTCCAAATTGACTTCCTGTTTCATCCAGGAACCATAAGGCATAACTGAGTGCCGGTAACCAATCCCAATACACTACCTGCAGTAGTCATTTAATTTCATACAATGGCTTTCTGAAGTGATTAAGGCCTTTTCAAACTTAGTTCAATGCCTTTAGTAGATTGATTCAACACTAGTGTTCTCACCTGATAAAGCTATCATGGTGGTGCAGTTACATTTCATTTGGGTTGGCGTGCTTCATTCTATCAATCCTTAATCTTATACTAATAAATAGATTTAACCAGTAGAAAAAATGAACCAATCAACATACATTTATTAAGCACCTACTATGTGCTAGGTACTGTACTAAGTGCTGGGGATCCAAAAAGAGGCAAAAGACTATCCCTGACCTCAAGGAGCTCCCAGTCTATTGGGGAAGACAACAAACAAGATAATTAAGAGGAATCAAGAAAAGCTTCATATAGAAGATGGGATTTTAAGAGAAAGTCAGGTAGGCCAGTAAGGAGAACATTCCAGGCGTGAGAGGCAGACATAGAAAATGCCAAGAGCAGAAAGATGGAGTATCTTGTTCATGGAACCAGCAAAGAAACAACACTCAGTCAATTGGGCAATGAAAAAATATTTATTGAGAAACTTGCATAGATTCATTTGTAATGAGCTATAAAGAATAGAAATATTTATAAAATTTGATCCTTGCACTCAAGGAGCTTTCAGTATGTTTAGAGGGAGTTAGGGATATATGTGGCAATATCAATGTATTTGCTGGTTCAGAACATCGTCTGTTATTTGGATCTGCTTAAAAAGTTGTTATTGAAAAGAGGCTTTGTCCCTTTAAAAATTCATAAGTGGTTTGGAAGTCAGATGGAAGCTTTCAGAGTTTAGTAAAGAAACCAATTATATGAAGATTAAGCATTGATCACAAAGGAAGGGGGTAAGCTGGAAAACAAATGGGAAAGACAGGTTAAGACTGAGAAGCTAATTGCCTAGGAAACTCATGATCAGAAAAGGATACTCATGTGGAGTGGACACGCATGGGGCATGGCCATAATCGTCTTTTTATTTCTCTCTTTGACCTTTTGCCAAAAGGAAGTAAGAAAATTGGGAGGACAAATAGGGCCCTCTGAGAAGTTAGTTAGCATGAGTGCTAAATGTCATATTTGCAAGTCAGGAAAATTAAAGGTGGGAGAAGGCTGCCTGCCTTTGAGTTTGCAAGGTCTTATCATGCTGATCTGCTCTGATGCCCTGACATTCTGGAGTAAGACATAGTGAGCCATGTGCTTGTCTCAGAAGACTTTAAACTCTAATCATAATAATAATCAGTATAGAAGAAAAAAATTAGGGTTAGCTCAACACTTGAAAATAAGTTTTTAAAAAGGATATTGGGTTGTATGTAGATACCACAAAATATTTTATATCAAAACATGACATTAGTAGTGAATAATATTTCTTAATTTAATAAAGTGATATTTTAGTAGAAAAACATTGGCCAACATGTGCTCATCTAAGACTCAGTTACCAATAGCAAAAAGAAACCTACCTTTTTGAACCTCCCAGCCACTTTTTATCTGGTGACAGATATTTGAATTGTAGTGTAAATGCCAAGAAGGAAACAACCTCATTCATGCCAGATGTACAAAGCCAAACTTTAAAAGTGACAGTAACCATCGCAGAGAGACCAAAACAAGATAATGTCGGAACAAATTCTAAATTATGTGAAAGACATGATGCTTTCCTTCAAGGAGCTAACAATCTAGTCACATATCTCAGCAAAACAACCAAACACTTGTTTGGTTGAACAAATTAACATATTAGAAACTAGCCCAGTGAATAAGTGAAAAGGAGATACAAAGTAAAGACTATCAGGAAATATAATTTGTTCTTTTAAATATATTATAGTTGTTTTTGTTGTTAAGTCATTTCAGTTGTATCCAACTCTCCCAGACTCTGTTTGGGATTTTCTTGGCAAAGACACTGAAATGGTTTGCCATTTCCTTTTCCAGCTCATTTTACAAATGAGGAAACTGAGGCCAACAGGGTTAAGTGACTTGCCCACACAACTAGGGACACACAGCTAGGAAGTGTCTAAGGCCAGATTTGAACATAGAAAGAAAGATGACTCTTCCACTTGAATATTCTAGATGCCTATTATAGCAGTAAGAAGTAGAAAAATATGGTATGTCTCTATCACCAGACATATGCAATATATATTCTTCTAAAGTGTCAATGAGATATCCTGGAACATCTTACTCATTAATATAGGGAATCCCAAAAGTTTTAGATTTTTGAGACTGTTGTGTGGTTGGACTAGAGCAGGGTCACTTAATTTTTATGTGTCCCAGATTCCTTTGGGAGTTCTGGGAAGCCAATGGATCTCTTCCCAGATGAATGTTTTTAAATAAATAAAATAGAATGTAGAATTATAGAAGAAAACAATTATATTGAAATACAGCAATCAAAATATATTTTTAAACCAAGTTCACAAACTCTAAATTAAGAACCCCTGATTTAGAGGCTGAAATTCTCTTTTATTTTTCAAAAAACCTTCAGGGGTTTGAGGGGATTGGCCAGAGGTGTTTTTTAGGATTCTGGAACAGTCAGAATGTAGACAGTTGATATTGAGAAGCTGACAAGAGGAGTGAAGGCAGTAAGAGGGCAGGAAAAAAGATTAAGAGGGCTCTGCTCTTGATGTGGCATCAGAGGAGGAAAGGAAGGGGAAGAATCACAAAGCAGATGAGATGAGGAAAGTTCCATGAAAGAAACAGCATTGCTTGGATATTCTTTCCTCTAACCATAAGGTCAGCGTCCGGGGACCTGAATCACCATCAGAACTCTCATTTCTTTCATTTAAACATCAAAACTCTCTTCTCATGGGAGAACAGAGATGGGAGGGAAGAAGGGAGGGGAGGATACTACTACTGCCCTGAAGATTTCTGCTGGGGATTTGAGGTCGTAGCTGCAAGCAAAAAAGTTGGAGTAAACCCCCCACCCCCGCCCAGTTTATCCAGGCCTTGTGTATTCTGTGCCCTGGATGCCCTCACTTCACTGAAAGCTATTCTTTCATTGAGCTGCTTAGCTTAGCTTGGCAGCCACCCTCACTTTTATATGCAGGTTCTGGAATGCTGGGAGCTGTTTGGCAGCCAATTCTCCTCTCCCTTCTTAAACATGACATTCCCTACAATTCAGTTACTAACACCTCTTTCCTCAGCATTCTCACCCAGGGAGCCTGATGGAGGAGCCTAAAGACTGTGCCTCATTTGCCTGAGCAGTGTGTACAAGTGAATTTGCATGGATCCCATGTCCATTTGCATTCTCCTCACATGAGGTATTTAGAATAAAAACATTCATGAAACAAAATGAAGCTTGTTCCAGCCCTTCCTTCTCTGTCAAAGTATAAAGGAAATAAGAGGATATTGGTGTATGGGAGAACAGTTAAGATGTGATCTGTCAGATGGCTACGCGTATTTTAAAGCCATCAAAAACAACGGAATGGCATTACCCCCCTACTCAAATGGAGTTTAATATTTACTTTTTTGACCCTTGCTGCATCAAAGTATATGCTGCTGAAATAACTCAACTTCTCTACTCTGGTTAATAGAGGCCGAAGCCAAAAGCAGTTAAAAAACTATGGTTGTTTCCTCTCTAGGTTCCCATTAGAATGAGAATCTTCTGGTTGCAAATGAGTGATTTCATATTTGGGGATATATTAGACTAATTAAAAAGGAAACAAGGAAGAAAGGCAGTTTTTCTGCTGGTTATGTTGGGCCCCTGTGAGTTTAATAAGCTAAAAAAAAGAACAAAGCAGATTAAGGGGAGTGCCCCAAAGATATCTCATCTGATGATCAGGTAGCTTCACTGGATAGATGAACTACAGGCCCCCAAATGAGACAAGGCTCTAACTGAAGGACAAGGTAAAGAAAATTTGATACTCAAGCCAGGAAGGGCCATATTTAGTCCCTAGAGCAAATGAGAATTCATACACCATGTCTGGAATTAGCTTTGTATAGGAAGTAACTGATTTCAAGATTCTATTTTGAGTTAGCTTTCTACTGAGATTAATATGCCTCCCCACATGCCATCAAAAAGTAATCAAACTAAAATATAACTAATAAAAATTATCTGTAAATGTAGAATTATGATTCAAACAAATTTAAGCCAACAAATAGAATTATTGAATTTGATTTAACATATTACAGAAGCATGATTTGAACAAGGTAGGAACAGACTGAATGATGTTGTGGTTCTCATATGGTCTGGAAAAAGAACTAGAGTTAGAATTTTTCAGTGTGATTTGAGCACTGTTCAGGGGTAAAGCCACCTTAATTAGTGAATTCAAGTACTTTGGGCCAGAAGTGTCAAATTCATTGCCAAACAAAACTCCAAGTGTGGCCAGAACCAGATTAAAATGTAAATGGGAACTGTTAAGAAAATATATAATAAAAATATAATACAACATAGATAATGTTAGTTTGTGGTTTTTCTAAATCAATATGTGGCCAGGAGGGATCCATTTCTATTTGAGTTCCATGGCATTATTTTAGGCTGTGGAACAGAATGTCATAAATACCCCAAAAGCTATACAAAGTGGGGAGGGGAGGTTGGATGAGGACAAGATTACATCTCTTCCAGAGGAATTGGAATTGATTAGATAGGATGGGTGCAAAGGTTAAGGCAGTCAGAAGGGTGGAGGGCCTTAAGTTCCAGGATAAGGAATTGGACTTTATCCAGTAGACCAGGAGGAGCCATTGAAAAGTTTTTGATTAAGAAAATGACAATCAGAGTCTTAGTGACTGATTTTAGTTCCTTGATCACGTGAGATTCTGAGACACAAAGTAGCTTGGCTTGGCCAAAGTGACCAATCCTAGTGAGTTTAAATCCCAGAGTTCTTGGGCTCCAGGCCTAGACTAGAACCTTTATGGAGAGATGAGTACATTTCTATTTGTACTGTCTTTATGAAGTACCAGGTTGAAAAGTATTCAGATTACTATCCTATCATTTTTGCCACTGGAATAATCAGGGAGGGTACTCTATAAAGCTTGTTTCAGTGCCACTGTTCAACATAAGGTAAACATTGTGGTGATTTAGAATGCAACCTCCTTTGTGAGGAGGGATTGTTTCATTCTCTGAGTTTGTATACCCCAGGCCACATAAATTACTTATCTTCTTTCCCTTCCCCCCTCCCCCCAGGGGAAGCCCTAAATGTTCCATACCTTTATTAAATACTAAACCATTCAAGACAGAAAGAATTTTATTTTCCAAATATGCCACTTACCTGCTTAGGAAGATCCAGTGACTCCTTGTTGCTTCTAGAAAAAAAAAAAATTAACATTTGTGTTTAGCCTTTAAAGACTTTCACAGTCTGGTTCAAGTTTAATCTTCCAGACATTTCAAATTACTCCCCTTCATGCAACTGTATATTAAACCAGATTGACATGCTTTTTGTTCTTGGGACAATTAGGTGTCATAATGGGATAGATTGCTGGACTTAAAGTCAGAAAGACCTGAATTCAAATTTGGTCCTAGGCATTTACTAGCTGTGTGACCCTGGGCAAATCACTTAATTAACCTCTGCCTGCTTCAGTGTCCTCAACTGTAAAATGGAGACAATAAAGCACCTAACTCCCAGGGTTGCTTGTTAGGATCAAAGGAGATAGTCTTTGTAAGGTGCTCAGCACAGTGCCTGGCATATAGTTGGTGCATAATAAATGCTTGTTTCCCTTTCCCTTCTCTTTGTATATATTTCATCTTTCCACTCCATTCCTTTGCATAGGCTGTCCCCATGTCCAAAATGATCTCTTTCCTCAATTTCATTTCTGGAAATGCCATGCACCCTTCAGGGCTTAATTCTTGTATGAGATGATGCCCTGATCATTAGTATTCTCCACCACTACCCTAAATTATTCTGTATTTACTTATAATTATGTACAAATTATTTTGTATTTACTCATAAATATATTTGTGTTTCGTAAATACTTATTTAGCCTAGGATTCTCAGGAAACTAGTTAATTTTCTGATTTTCCCAGTTATTTTTATTCCCCAAGTTATTTTATATTTACTTGCTGATTTATGTAGCCCCTCCCTCTTTCTGGGACTATTCTCCTAAATGGGCACTCAGGCTTTTGGCCAGAATGGCTAACTCCTACTGTCAGAGCTCTGGGGGAAATCATTTATGTCGCTATCTTCCTCATGCTTGGTCTCAAGCCCCACAAGCCTGTTTCCCCTTGACAAGGAGCCTATAGTTTCAGCAAAGGCATTTACCCAAATGGCCTTTGGAAGCACAGTAGCTACAAGACATTTTCTCCCAAACCTGGAGCATACTCTCCCACAAATTCATAAAAAGTCCACAAGGGGGAGAATGAGCTTTTTGTAAAGGTAACATGTGTGGCAGGAGAAGCCCTCAGGCCTGGTTCAGATCTCCAGTGTCCTTTCTTTCTCCAGAGGAGCCTCTTGAAGTTCTCTGTGGGATACAGCTCTTCTGTTCAGCCAGGACTGGCTTCTTGCAGGGCAGGGGATCTCAGCTGGACATGTCAATCCACACCCGGGCTGGTTCAAGCAGATTGCTCAGCTGCAGAGTTGGCTCCTCCCTGGGCTCAGCTGCTACTTCAGCTCTGGCTAGGCATTTCTCAGCCACCAGGGTCTGCACAGGGCAATGGGAAGAGTCTCTGCTAGAGAGGCCAATATTCTGGACTCCCTGTGCTTGCTTTTTAGTAGGCAGTTGTAGTCATCACCGCCTTCAGTTTCTGTTGGGTAGTGGTATTCCTTCTATCAAAAGCCTAGGATTTTATCTTTAGCTTAGAATGGGCAATACTCATACCCCTATGACTCCCTTAGAACCTGGCTCTGAGATTGTCATCCCCTAAATCTGTAGTGGTGAACCTATGGCATATGTGCCAGAAGGGGCACTCAGAGCCCTCTCTGTGGACATATGCACTGTCACCCCAGCACAAAGTTTGTTAGAGTTCATTATGAGAAAGCCAGAGAGACAAGGCTGCTCCCCTCCCTTCTCCACAGGCTTCTGAGGACATCACCCACCCCTTTAAAAGATGCGCCATCATTGCTCTAAGCAGATCTTTTTAATGTTCCTTTCCTGTTCAGAAGTGGCTTTTCTTCAGTAAAGAACTTCACTTTTACTTAGAGTGTTCATTCCAGTTCATCCCAGATTCCTCTTTGGTCTTATGCAGATAAGTGATTGGGGGCAAAATCATTGAAATATTCTCTGCTTTAGGGCAAGCTTACTGGCCACTTCATATACAGTTGAACTATTGCAGCTTCCCATCCTTTCCAAGGTTTAGACAGTTTACTTAGTCTCTGAAAGGCCTTCTTCCCCTGTACATTTAAATGTTAATTTTTGCTCCTTCTAGCTTTCAGCTTGACTAAGTCTCCATAGGGGAGACTGTTGCATGTATTATGTAGTAGAATGCAAGACTCCCAAGGGTAAGAACTATTTCATTTTCTGTTGTTGTAATAGTTTATATTTATGTAGCTATAGCTGAGTTGGTATAGTTGGGGTACAGAGTGGATGGAGAGCCAGACCTGGAGTCAGAGTTCAAATCAGGTCTCCATACTTACTAGCTATGTGACTCCGGGCAAGTCACTTAACCCTATTTGCTTCAGCTTCCTTATCTGTAAAATGAACTGGAGATTAAAATGGCTAACTACTACTCTGTTATCTTTGCTAAGAAAACCCCTAAAGGGGTCACAGACTGAACAACAAAAGGTTGAAGTGATATTTTTTGTACTTCCCCCCACCCCACCCAACTAGTTGATATCACTAAATGCAAGGGATAGATAACAGAGATAACAAAAAAAATCCACTTTCTTTTCAAAGTTCAGATAGGTCTCTTCACTATTATCCTTATAAAGTGTGAAAATTTTCTCTGACTGAATTAAAAGGGGATCTGGTGGTTGTTGGCCATGTCCCAGGGGGGCCCTTAAAAAACAAACCTGGCAGCCCTAAGATAATTGGAGGAATTAGAGTCTGAGAGTAGGTTCATGGAGTGTGTCTCCAACACCTAGGAGTGAGGGGAGGAAGAAGTCTAGAGGGTATTTTCTCACTTTACCCTGATTTATTATTTTGTCTTACAGAAGAGTAATTGCCCCAAAGGAGATAAAATGCCACATCCAGCAGGAAATAGTTACAGAGTTTGGGTCACAGTTGAGATTTGTCCAGTAGGGAGCAAAGATATATTCTCTACTGAGACTGACAGAGACAGGAGTAGCAATCAAGAGAGGAAGTCACTTATAAAGCAATGTAACCTCTCACAACAGAGAAAAAGGTCAACCCTAGATTTAAGGAAGAATTCACTTTGGTAACTGGGAGCTGAGCACGAAGAGGAGCAAACTAGAAGCCAAAGTGTGCAAGGGTACAAGGAGACACTAAGAGAAGAGAAAGGACATTGGGGCTCTGAGGAGCCAAAGGCATGAATTATCTTGTCCACACATTCCCTACCTGGGAGCCTTACTACCAGTTTAATCTAAACCTGTATCTATGTATATTTGTGGGAGACTGTACCCCAGGCTTATGGGAGGAGTATTTTGTAGCTACTGTTAATATGTTATCCTAGTAAAGGTTGTTTTGTTTTTTAAACTTTTACCTTCTATAAAGTAGTAAGGGCTAGGCAATCTGGGTTAAGTGACTTGTCCAGGGTCACACGTCTAGGAAGCATCTGAGGCCAGATGTGAACCCAGGACCTCCTGACTCTAGGCTTACTCTGACCACTGAACAACCCATCTGCCCCCCAGCTACTGTTCTTAATATGTCATCCTAGTACGGGTTTTTGCTTTGAGCTAGTTGTACCTATTGGCTGACAACTAAAGTTAAGGACACTGGTAGGGGCTCATGAGCTACAGTTCTAATAATGGGGACTCACAACAAACCTTGGAACTCTCCCACCCCAACTCACAAGTTATGAATGCAAATTGGGGGAGCAGCTTCCAGATAGGATGCTACAAAGTGTATTAAGTTTTGCAAAGCACTCTACAAGTGGACTAGCTAGCTTAATGAATGACTACATGGCATAATGAAATGTATCCAGAGCCTACAATGTCCTGAGCTAGGTGCAGGGGATACAAATACAAATAAAAAACAGTCCCTGCCCTTAAGGTTGTTAGTGTTCAGGTTTCTGACTCTTCATGACCCCATTTGGCGTTTTCTTGGCAAAGAGATAGGAATGGTTTTCCATTTCCTTCTCCTGCTCAAGATGGATATAAACAGGGTTAAATGACTTGCTCAGTGTCTAATATGTATGTATCTGAGACCAGATATGAACTCTGGAAGATGCTTTCCTGACTCCAGGCCTGATAATCTATCTACTATAGGATTTTACATTCATTCTAATGGAAGGAGAAAACACTGATGAGTGAAGGGTGGTGACCAGGGACAGAAGTTTTAATCTGGGGAGTTTATTGTAACTTTGTAGGGTGTGTAAAGCCCTAGTTAGGGCAATTGTTGTTAAGCTCTTTCCAAAAACAGAGGTAGTGTTGATTTTGATTAATCTAGATCCTAGACCTGGAGGTGGGGAGTGGGATTGCTGGCTAGATATCAAGCAGGGCCAGAGAAGGCTAGATGAGAGGGCTGAGTTCTCAATTACTAATCAATTAGATCATCCCAGTCCCAGGGCCAGAATCCCCAAATAAGTGAATTAATCCCCAAGGGAAGGGGGAGATGAGGGCCAGAGGAAAGGAAAGGAGGTGCTGTGAGGTAATAAAGAGGGGAGAGTGGACAGATGATTAAATATCAAGGCTGGCTGGCTGAATGGGATGTGAGAAAAGAAAGGTGCTTTTTATTATTGTCCCTATTTTACAGACTGAAGAAAGTAAGGCCCGGTAAGGTGAAGTGAATTGTTAAGCATCTCAAAGCTAGTATCTGAAGAAGTGTCCAAATCTAGGTCTTTCGGACTGTTAGGATCATCCAGGTTTCCACCCAAAGATGTCCTGGCAGTTGGCAGAAAGCCGGGAGTACAGAACCATATAACTGGGGAAAGTTTAACAAAATAAATAAAAATGCAATATAACATAGATAATAATGTTAATTTGTGGTTTTCTAAAGTCAATATGTGGCCTCCTGGCAAGGATCCATTTCTATTTGAGTTTGACACTACTGCACATTTATATCCCTAGCACATAGCATGGTGCCTTTAACCTGGTGTACAAATGCGTGTTATATTGAATTATGGGCTTCTATTGGGCAAAATTCATTTCTGTTATAGCAATAACTAATAGGAACTTAATCAAGATGATAATGATGATAATATCTATTTTGATGTCCATCCCCATTTTGATGACCATACTTAAAGTGTAATATAAATTATTGGTAAAAGTTCATACTTTCTCTTTAAAACAAACCAACCAACCAAAAACTTCTTACCTTCTGTCTTAGTATCAATTCTAAGAATAGTGGCAAGGACTAGGCAATCTGGGTTAAGTGACTTGTACAGGGTCACACAGCTAGGAAGTATCTTAGTCAGATTTGAATCCAGGTCCTCCCCACTCAAAGCCTGTCATTTTACCCTCATTGCTACCTACTTGCTCCTTTTCTCTACTTTAAAAAAAATTTAAAAAGAAATCAATATGTGGGCATGTCAGTAATCAATTTCTGTAGAAAAGTACTAGAAAGAGAAAGAAATAAGAATGTTATTCATGATTCCTTCAACAGTTCAAATGGCTTTAGGTTAAGGAATTAACCTAACCTTTTAGATGACTCAGTGTCCTACTTATAGAAGAAAAATGAAAACTGTAGGTATGCACCAAGATCAAGGAATTTTAAGTATTTGCACAACAATGTTCATTAAGCACATGAAGAATATCAGGAAAAAAGTCACTAAATAACCACCATAATAGCTCCTTTATCCAGAGAGCATTTATCTAGAATACAACCAAGTATCAAGTGAAAAAAAAGAGTCAAATCCACAGAGTTCTGATTGTGATCAGAAGTCTAAGACTCTGAACCACAAAACTTGTGACAAGATCTGGACACTAAAGTTTGTGTTCTCCCTCATTTGAGCACCCCTTTCTCAGAAGATACTATTATTAAATATCAGCCATAGTTGTTACCATAATTTGGGAAGTAGGACACCTGACGTGGGGGAGCTAAAAGGCATCAACTGATTAAAATCTGCCTAATGAAGATATCAGCCTTTTTCCAATCTAAGAGGACCTGGGCATATAAAAAAGAAGACAGAAGCAGTAGTGGGGGTGTCCTCTTTATATCTGCATTTCTCTGTCTTGAGTTTATACTAAGGAAAATATTGTTGGTTAGACTAGTGTTGTTTCATAAGAGTGAACAGTGGTGCCCTGACCATGTCTGTGTCGCTACAGTATAGTTCTCTAGGGAAGGTCCCAGCACTTTTCTAGTAGGGCTGGGAAAAGCTTCTAGGGACAATGAAAGGAATTCCAATCCAGAGGACAGTGAATCTGTTCCCCTGTTTCCCCGGGAAGAGCCTGAAGATTTCTGAGGTAGGTTTTAGAAAGCTTTTTGGGTTGAGGGCCTCTCTTCACCATGTCTTTCTGTGGCTAGTGCACAAAATGAGATGAGAACCTCAAGAGTTCACTAGAACAGTAAGCAACAAGGAGGTATCAGTTGTACAGGGCATTTGCTTGGGAAGTCCCCTATATTTGTTTGAGAGGCCACAAAGGAGACTTACATTGTTGAGATTATGACACTGTACCTATTCAACTGGATCATTTTGACTCTATCACTGTATGTTATTGAAGGGGGAGTTATTGCATTTTAGAGTATTCTTTCATTTCAGGAGTTAGTAAACCTTCATTTGGTCAGATTGAGGCCAAATGTCACCTAAGGTGGCTAGGTGGCTCAAAGGATAGAGTACTGAACTGAAGTCAGGAAGACCTCAAGTCAAATCCAGACTCAGACATTTAACTAGTTATGTACCATAGAGCATGGCACTTAACTTCTGTTTGCTTCAATCTCCTTATCTGTAAAATGATAATAGTAAAACTTAATATCTCTTATTTTTCAGGTAAAGTTCTATATAAGTGCTAATATTTCTTCCTGTATCTCCATGGATTGTTTTATATATCCCCTATGGTCTACACATCTGTTCTAAAACTGTCATGGCTAGCAAGACACTTAAAAATTAACCTTTTTGCCACCACCACCCTCACCCCAGCAAAATGCAGGCGAGTCTCTCATATCTGCACACTAAAAATTTAGAAAAATAATTTTTTTAACTGTTTAAGGATCTTCCAAAGAGATTCTGTGGGGTTTGTACCCATTTGTTAAATATAAAAATGCAAGCCCTTCCAATTAGTTTGCAAGAACTATGACAGTAGGATTGAGCCATCCTACAGCAAAATTTCCAAAAAATTATGTGATTGAAAAATGAGTATGATGATTTCAGTTCAGTCATAGAATTTTTGGATTTATAGAACTTTGTGGGCATCCGCTTCAGTAGTTATAACAGTCATTAAGACCAAGTATCAAATAAACCAAATTTAGAAGAATTCCAGGAGCAATGCTAAACAGAAGTTTTTAAAAGTACTGAGGTAGAGGCAGCTTAGTGGCTCAGTGGATTTGAGAGCCAGACCTAGTGAAGGGAAGTCCTGGGTTCAGATCTGATCTCAGAAACTTCCTAGTTGTGCTCACGGGGCAAGTCACTTAACCTCAATTGCCTCACCTTTACCTCTCTTTTGCCTTGGAACTATACACAGTATTGATTCCAAGAAGGAAGGGAAGAGTTAAAAAAAAATGGGGCTTATTCAGTTACATTACTCTAGCTAAAAATATTAATAGATTGCCCTTTTTTTAGTGAACACAAAATATTTTTATATTTTAAAAAAATTTAAGAAATTTAAAACATTTCATCTTTTTCATATTAATTTGATGTTTTATCTCTTTAACAATGTATACCATAGTACAGTAATATATGTCTATATTTATAAGTATATATGGAGTTGGGGGAACGTATACACAAAGTCTGGAGATTGCTGTTCTAGACTGTATCCAATATCCTAGCCATCTGGATTCTGTGAAATAGAAAAATCCCTTGAAAGTCAAGTTGTATCCTTGTACAATATGTCACTGGGGAATAAGGATTCAAAGTATACATAATAGTAATAAATTAGGATATAGGCAAAGTCAGTCAATAAACATTTATTAATCATCAACTATGTCCGAGGTACTATGCACAGAGGCTTATGTATCTCAATATTCCCTAAGACATCACTATTATAGCATTATATAAGGACTAAATAGTCATAATCATGAAAAGGAAAAATAATTAGCAATATCCTACTGAAATCAGTTAGCTGGCTCAACAGGTAGAGTACTGGGTCTGGAGTCAGGAGGACCTGAGTTCAAATCCAGACTCAGACATTCACTAGCTCTGTGATTCTGTGCAAGTCACTTAGCCTCTGTTTGCCTAATCCGCTAGAGAAGGAAATAGCAAACCACTCCAGTATCTTTGCCAAGAAAACCCCATATGGCATCCCAAAGAATTGTATACCACTGAATGACTCAACAACAACAACAACTTAAGTCAGGGAAACTTGATCCAATAGATAAGCAGCCCAATTGGTCCTTTAAAATCATGGAAATATGAAAATATTAAAAGAGTCTAGAATAGCAGCTAGAATCTCTATGGAGGAGTTACAGAAAAACATGCACAAAAATATCACAGGATGACAAGAGAAGGTTGTAATCTGTATCAAGGAAAGTATTGTTTGCATGAGTAAAATCAAGGCTTTCGAATTTAATTACTAGTAACTCTGGTATCCAGAAAATTTACCTAAAACAACTTATTTCTTAGGATGCCAGACAAATGAAGTGCTCCTATGCAAAATATTACAGAAATTTATTTACATTGCTAAGGAAGAAAAAGTCCAAGGATGAAGAAAGGAAGAAGATACTAGAGAGATAAAACTTCCCTAGCAAATTAAAATTAACTTGGGCGACTCATTTGCCCTTCTCTCACTACTTGTTGTTCTCTCTATACTTAGGATCATAAAATCCTATATTTAGAGCTGGAAAGAATCTGAGCCCATCTAGTCCAATCCCCCCATTTTAGAAATAAGAAGAGTGAGGCCCAGAGAAATTAAGTGACTTGTCCAAGGTTCCACAGTCATGAGAATCAGTGGTAGGATTTAATCCTAGTTCCTTTGACACCAGAACGAATGTTTCTTTGACTGTAGCACAATGATAAATAATGTAAATCTTTGTTCCTGGTAGTTTTTTCCTTGAATATCATGTAAATATTTTAACTCAAAACATTTGTGTGCTACTTAGTTATTGGTATAATTCTCTTTTGTCTATGTATTTATGACTTTTTCACCCAGATCATATGGACTACATCACATTGAAGATTGTATTAAGTTAAATTTATTAGTAAATCATTATTATTAAACTAATTAAATCTGTCAGTTACATTTTTTTTAAACCCTTATCTTCCATTGTCAGACTAGCTGATAGGGGTCTGACCCAAGACTGAGACAGAGTTGAGTAATGCAAGCAAGGCTTTATTGTGGGAAAGGGTCACCCCATCCTCCACTTCCCTCCCCAACCAGTAGATGGCTAGGGATCTCCACCTGGGTAGAGAAGGGGGCAATCTTTTATAGGGCAATGGTCTCGGATTAGGTAATCTGGGCCTTGTCTCATTGGTTGTTTCAGGGTGGGAAGTAGCTGATTCCCTTGACTGTATAGTTCCTAACATGGTATAGACAGTATAGGTCCAGAACATTAATCCATCACGGACCTGTTGAGTCACAGCATGGGAAGTAACAGTGCCCTAGGAAGTGGAACTACTTGCTTTGTTCTGGAGTTCCAGTAGATGCAGGCGAAGGGAGCAGCTATTGGTCCCAGTAGGGATTGGGGAAGAAGAAAAGGGGTTTTGGTCCCAGGATCTATCATCCATCTTAGAATCAATACTGTGTATTGGTTCCAAGGCAGAAGTGTGGTAAGGGCTAGGCAGTGGGGGTTAAATGACTTGCCCAGGGTCACACAGCTAGGAAGTGTCTGAGGTCAGATGATTAACTTTTAATGAATGAAAACAAACATGGTATGTGAAAAGAAAACAGTTTTCTAGTAATGTTCTTATGATGGTTATGACTTTGCTGAAGATACTTTCAGTGTGGGAGAGTTCCAATAGAACAAATCTCAGACTAGCAGTCTAAAAAGATTTTGAATTGTAGTTGGAACTGCCACAAACTAGGCCCTGGTCCTATTTGCTTCACCTTTGAAGTTCTATTACTAAGTCATATGATGTATTTGTTTGAAAAGCCATCCTATACAGAAGCAGATCTTCATTCATAAATTGTACTAAATGACTTCTAAGGTCCATTCCAGATTTAAATGCCAGTATAAACACTGAGCGGGGGAAAAGCTATCAGGTGGAGCCAACATAGAATAAAAAAGGTTTTTTGAGGGGAGAAGACAGCAAATGATTGTGTGTACCTAGATTGTATGGGGCAACTTCCTAATTAGTCCCCTTAAGAAGACCCTGTTTTTAGTGAGTCCATGAATTTAGTAAGCTGATGACTCTTTGTTTCTAAATCATATTAAATTTAAGGCCAAAGAGGGGGCAGCTAGGTGGCTCAGTGGATAGAGAGCCAGATCTAGAGATGACAGGACCTGGGTTCAAATGTGGCCTCAGACATATCCTAGCTGTGTAACCCTGGGCAAGTCACTTGGCCATTGCCTAGCCCTTACAATTCTTCTGCCTTGGAACCAATATACAGTATTGAGTCTAAGACAGAAGGTAAGGGTTTTTTAAAAAATTAAGGTTAAATCTCCAACTCTAGTCCATCATGTAAAGACTTTTTTAAAAGAGGATTTTTCATTATGTAGTAAGAGAATATGGAAGAAGGCATCATAAAGAGCTTCTCTGAAGTTTTATTTCATCTGTATGTGAAAACACTTCAAAATGGAAAAAAAAAAAGTCAGGTTTGACACTCTGAAAGAAACTAGCACTTTGCCTGAAAAAAGAAATTGGGCAAAATCACTCAAGCTAGAAGAATTTGTACAGAGGAAGACTTATGTACAGAATTTGTACAGAGGCAGACTTATGAATAAAGATTTTTTTAAATAGAGAAACCATTTAAAAAAAAACATTTCATCTACCTCCATGGAAGTCATGACTAATAAAAGAAGTTAAAAGGCAACAATCCATCTGGCATAAATTTTCTCACCTGGGCTAAGTGAATAGCAATTTACAAGGCTAGGATACAGAATTTGGAGGGAAACTACTGTCATCTTCCTTTTGGTTTTGCCATCAATGTGGTAGCAAAGGGAGAGCAGGTAGCATCAATTAACATCCAAGTTTCCCACTTGTAGGACCTCCTATAACTAAGACTGTAAAGGTATGTTGAATAAAGTCTCTTTTCTAAAGCCTTACATTTAAAGGAAAAAAGCACTTGCAGCTCATTTTTCTTTTTCTTTTTTTTTTTTTTAAACCCTTAACTTCTGTGTATTGGCTCCTTGGTGGAAGAGTGGTAAGGGTGGGCAATGTTGGTCAAGTGACTTGCCCAGGGTCACACAGCTGGGAAGTGTTTGAGGTCAGATTTGAACCTAGGACCTCCTGTCTCTAGGCCTGACTCTCAATCCACTGAGCTACCCAGCTGCCCCAGCTCATTTTTTCTAAGGCAAAAGTTCTTTTAAAATCATTCTCAAGAAAACACTATCAGTTGGTTTAAAAATATTTCTCACTGTTAAGGGCATTTTTAGTTATTATTATTTATACAGGATGGCTTTTCAAACAAACAAATTTCGGGGCACAGTGCATCAACACCATCTGTTTAAGCTTCTTCACTCATTAATATAGGTTGGTCAATTGGGTAGATAATAGAGATCTGAGGAGTGTCTGGGGTTTTAAAATGTTGGGATTAAATAAATTGGGTTAAATTTGCTTTATCAATGTACATGGAGAATATGCAAAAGGCCTCTTTTGTGAAACTAAAATGCAGGGAAGTGCAGAATCATGTCCTTCCAAAATGGCTCAATGGAAGGGTTCCAGAATTAACAGATTGAAGGAGCCGGTTATTTAAAACAGTTTTGTAGACACTACAAACTGACACATAGCACTTTAAGATCTATAAAGCACCTTGCATACATTCTCATTAAATCGTCTCAATGACCTTTCAGGAAGGTGCCATGTGTATTAACTTCTTTGACTCCCCTTCCCCATCTGTAAAATAGCACTTGTCTAAGATCCCACATTCTAAAAAGGTCATTTGATCTAAAAAGATCAAGTTTCAAGCCTGTATCTCACTTTACTCAGGTTCAGGGCTCATTCTGTTTTTGTATTTGTTCTCTGATGATATTCAATAACAACTTAGGATAGTAGTTTTTTAATGTGATTTTTATTTTTTTTCTATGGAATAAAGCTATCTTGAGTTTTATGGAATAAAGAATATATGAAGGGCAACTAGGTAATACAGTGTAAAGAGTGACTGTCCTGGAGGCAGGTGGATCCTGCTTTAAACCTGGTCTCAGATACTCCCTAGTTGTGTGACCTTGGACAAGTCTTTTAGTCCCAGCTGTCTAGCCCTTACCACTCTTTTATCTTAGAATTGGTACAGAAGATAAGGGTTTAAAAGAAAAGATAATGTGCTAATACTTGGTACTTAGCTTCAAAACAAATTTATGGATACCAATGTAGCTAAATGTGTTTATTCAGGGTACCTATTTAGATCCTAAAGAGTTTTAGGATCTTTACAATTATTGTGTAAATTTGCCCAGGGGTTTAATAAGTCTAAAATGAACCTAGAAAACTTGGTCTCTCTTGGTGAATTTTTTATGAGAATCTCTGCTTAGGCCCAGGTTCTTGATCTTTTCTTTGTGTCATAGACCCCTGTGGCAGTCTGGTGAAGTCTATGGACCTCATCTCAAAATAAGTACATAAAATAAAATATACAAGGTCACAAAGGAATAAGGATAACAATAGCTGGCATTTTTATAGAACTTTAAGGTTTATGAAGCATTTTCCATGTTAACTCATTTGATTTCCCCACAACAATCCTGTGAAGTAGATGCTATTGAGTTCCCATTTTATACTTTAGTAAACTGAAATGAAGAGAGAGGGTAAGTGACTAACTCATGTTCAAAAATCTAATAAGTGAACAATTATATTGAAATAAAATTATCAGTATATTTTAAAAACAAGTTCATGGATACCAAGAGTTGCATCCCCCTAATCAAGGGGAATACTACTCTAAGTTCCAGTGGGTGGGGAGGGGCAGTGTTTTAACACTGATTTGTGTATCAGTAACTAATCTGGAAGAAAACTTGACAAATAAGATTAGTAAAGGTATCATAGATCAAAGGAATTTTTTGTTAAGCTTTATTTTATTTTATTTTACTTTTTAGACCCCTACCTTCCATCTTGGAGTCAATAGTGTGTATTGGCTCCAAGGCAGAAGAGTGGTAAGGGCTAGCTAATGGGGGTCAAGTGAGTGACTTGTCCAGGATCACACAGCTAGGAAGTAGCTGAGGCCAAATTTGATCTCCAGACCTCCCATCTCTAGGCCTGACTCTCAATCCACTGAAGCACTCAGCTGCCCACTTAAGCTTTATTTTAAATAACAAAATAGTTAAAAGCTAACCTACTTGGGGGCATGGAGATGGCTTAGTAGATTAAGAGCCAGGTCTAGAGATGGGAAGTCTGGAGATCAAATCTGGTCTCAGATACTTCCTACCAGTGTGACTCTGGACAAGTCATTTAATCCCCATTGCCTAGCCCTTATATGGAAAGTAAGGGTTTAAAAAAAAAAAAAAAAAGGCTAAGCTACCTCCAAGTGAGGAAGATGATTGCTAATACAGGGGAATAGACTATCTAGATTGGAGATGTAGGAAGAAGAAAGAAGTTATGAAGGAGTAAGAAACAAGTAGATAGGATCTAGTTATGTATTTTTTAATTGTTATAGAAAGAAAAGGAATTGGGAAGCTTCTAGAAGACCTGGGCATTCAGAAAGACTACCTATAGTAAAATGTCCAAACTTTGAGAACTTGGGCTAAATCAGCCCAGTTTGGGGGAAAGAAATGTACTAAATTAAACATTTGTCGATACAATTGGATCTTTCACACTTCCATCTATTTGGTTTAACTTTTTTCTTGTTTTTAACATCACCTTCATTTTCCAGCCAGTTCTCTCCTCTTTCCCACTTCAGCAATTCATCTTTTATAACAAAATAAAAAGATGAGGAAAGGGTGGGAAGGAAAGGGAAACCACTTAAGCAAATTAACCCACACATTAAATAATCACTATTTTAAAACTACTAAATGACTATTCATTTTTTTTTTTAAGGAGAGAATTGGAGAGAACTCATGATGGCCTGGTAGAAATAGAAGGTTCAGTTTTGGGGGAAATGAGTGAAAGCCAAAGTGTTCAGACTAAAGAGCAAGGTAGTCAGTTTCTTGCCAGCAGAGAGTAAGAGAAAACAATGGAGTTGGCAGGACAGGTGGTTGGAAACAGATTTGACCCAGTGACTATATTGAAAGGACCTAAACTAAAAGATAGATCTACTGACATGAAATAAAATGAAAATGGGCAACTGTTGCCTCAAACTTGTACCAAATTAATAGATTGTTAATAGGGTGTATGTGTGTGTGTGTGTGTGTGTGTGTTTGCCCGCGGGGGGGGAGGGAGGTATTAAAAATTTATATAGTATATAGCATTTGAATCTTAAGATTTCTTTATGCTATGTAAGGTTTAGTCAGTCATTTCAGTAAGCCCACTAGTGGCCTACAGTTGACATAAGAATGTGGAAAAATGATATCCTCACAGTATGATCTTTAGAAGATATTGTCTTCCATTCTACTCCTATGCCTTCCTACCCAATATGGTAAAGGCTGTGGGTAGTAGTGAAAAATGAAGTCATCAATGGCAAGCATAGGTAGAATTATAGCTAAAAAAAACATTGCTTTGAAGGCTCTTATAATACAGAAAATATTCCATAATTTATCTTTTAACTTGCCAAAAAAACTCAATAAATTTTCTCTCTTGGTTTCTCAACAGTAATAACTGATTAGTTCAGCTGATTAGAGTATAGCTCTAATGAGGCAAAGGTCTAACTTAAAAAGGTTTATTATTTCTTTTTTTTATTTAATTTTTTTATTTTTTTAGAAAAAAATTTTTCCATGGTTACATGATTCATGTTCTTGCTCTCCCCCTGCCCCCCCACTCCCGTCACACACACACCTGTCACACACATCCCCTCCCCCCAGCCAATGCAAATTTCCTCTGGTTTCTTCATGTGTCATCAATGAAGACCCATTTCCATATTATTGATAATTGTTCTAGGGTGGTCATTAAGAGTCTAAATCCCAAATTGGGTCCGCATCAACCCATGTGTTCAAGCATTTGTTTTTCTTCTGTGTTTCCACTCCTGTAGTTCTTCCTCTTATACAAACAAAAACAATGCAACTAAAATCAGAAGGGAAACAACAAACTAGGAAAAAATCTTTATAACGAAAAACTCTGACAGGGGTCTAATTACTCAAATATACAAGGAGCTAAATCAATTGTACAAAAAATCAAGCCATTCTCCAGTCATAAATGGGCAAGGGACATGAATAGGCAATTTTCAGATGAAGAAATCAAAATTATCAATAAGCACATGAGAAAGTGCTCTAAATCTCTAATAATTAGAGAAATGCAAATCAAAACAACTCTGAGGTATCACCTCACACCCAGCAGACTGGCTAAAATGATAGCAGGGGATGTGGATGATAGAAGGCATGTGGAGAAATTGGGACATTAATGCATTGCTGGTGGAGTTGTGAATTGATCCAACCATTCTGGATGGCAATTTGGAACTATGCCCAAAGGGCGCTAAAAGAATGCCTGCCCCTTTGATCCAGCCATACCATTTCTGGGTTTGTACCCCAAAGAGATCATAGGGAAAAAGACATGTACAAAAATATTTATGGCCATGCTCTTTGTGGTGGCAAAGAATTGGAAAACAAGGGTATGCCCATCAATTGGGGAACAGCTGAACAAATTGTGGTATATGCTGGTGATGGAATACTATTGTGCTCAA
Source organism: Gracilinanus agilis (assembly GCF_016433145.1). NCBI lineage: Eukaryota > Metazoa > Chordata > Mammalia > Didelphimorphia > Didelphidae > Gracilinanus > Gracilinanus agilis. The sequence continues at coordinate 403,088,839 of NC_058131.1, read as the reverse complement.
AGGAATAATAAACTGGAGGAATTCCATGTGAACTGGAAAGACCTCCAGGAATTGATGCAGAATGAGGGGAGCAGAACCAGGAGAACATTATATGCAGAGACATACACTGTGGCAAAATAGAATGTAATGGACTTCTGTACTAGCAGCTGTGCAGTGACCCAGGACAATTCTGAGGGATTTATGGAAGGGAACACTACCCACATTCAGAGGAAGGTTTATTATTTCCATAAGTCTGTTAGCTATATACCGTACTGCCAACTTTTACAAATATCTGTTATTCATAAGGGGGACCCATAATATAAATAATAAATAAATAATATAAATCCATCAATATTATTTAAGCAACTCTAAGCAAATACCTTACTGAGAATGGTTAGAATTTTTTTACATACTTTTGTTATGCAGGAAAAGAAAAAAATCATCATAATCCTTCAATAGAACTTGAGTTTTTGTTTTTCTCTAGTCTATAGATAATTCAGTGTATTCATTCCAAAAGCTTATCTATATTGCCTGTCTTTGTTTCTCTCTGATCCTTTTTCTCTTTTCTTATCTGTGTAGTTATCTAAATGCTTCATTGATCTCTTTTTTCATTATCAATAGTTTCCTTTCCTCCCCTCATTGTTTTTAAAACTTCCTTCGTAATAAGTTAATTTAGCCACTTGAGACAGAGCTATGTATTGGTCATTTTGCACTTCTAATTTGTCCTCTCAGGCAAGTACATGTATTCATCTCAGGATTGGTTTTCAGGAGTCGTCTGTCATTATTTTCAGAGATTGTAAGTATTTCCAAGTCATTTCTCTTCACATTTTGGTCACTGTATAAATTGTTTTCCTGTTTTTACTTGCTTTATATCCTTTCAGAGAAGTCTTCCCAGATTTCCCTGAATCCTTTCATAGTTTCTTTTGATATAATACTATTCCATTTTATATACCATTATGGGTACTCCCTTGGTTCTTTGCTATATCAACAAGTACTGCCATGGATATTTTTGTGCATGAGCTCTTTTCTTCTTTGACCTCTTTGAGGTATAGGTTTAGTAGTGACCTTGATGAGTCAAAAGGTATGCAGTATAATGACTTTTTTGGTGTAGTTCCAAACTTCTTTCCAGGTGGCTGGTCCAGTGATAACAGTAGTAGGCCTATACCCAAAAAGATCAAACAAAGAGTAACAGGACCCATATATTTTAAAATATTTATGGTAGGGGGCAGCTAGGTGGCTCAATGGATTGAGAGGCCCAGAGAAGGAAGGTCCTGGGTTCAAATTTGGCCTCAGATACTTCTTAGCTGTGTGACCCTGGACAAGTCACTTTAACCCCCATTGCCTACCCCTTACCACTCTTCTGCCTTGGAGCCAATACACAGAATTGACTCCAAGATGGAAGGTAAGGGTTTAAAAAAAATTTTTTTATATTTTTGGCAGCTTTTTGTTGATGTTGTTATAGCCAACAACTTGAAAAAAGGAGATGCCTGTCAAATGGGGAATGGCTGAACAAATTATGGTGATATAGTAAATGTGATAGAACATTGTGGCAAAAGAATAATTTCAGAGAAATTCAGGAAGACTTGTATGAACTGAACAGAGCCAGGAAAACAGTTTACACAGCAGCATAGTGAAGAAAAAAACAGCTTTGTAAGATTTAAGAATTCTGCTCAACAGAATCACCAACAAGCACTCTAGAGACCTGATGAAGCATGTTACTTATCTCCTACTCCCTGCCAGAGGGACAATAGACAAGAGGTACAAAATAAGGCATACATTATTGAATATGGTAAGTGTTTGGATTTGTTTTGATTGACTGTGCTTATTTCTATAAAGATTGTTTTCTTTATTTGGTGGAGAGAGTGAGGGGAACTAGTAAACATGCTTCCCCTATCAAAAAAAAAAAAAAAAAGCAAAAAGAGTCATTCAACTTTTTTTTTTTTTTTTTTTTAATGCACAGGTGGGGAAGCTAGAGCCAGGCCTAGAGATGGGAGGTCCTGGGTTGAAATGTGACCTCAGACATTTCCTGGCCATGTGATCCTGCAAAAATCACTTAACTCTTACTTTTCTTCTGCCTTGGAAGTGACATTTAATATTGAGTCTAAGACAGAAGGTAAGGGTTTTTTAAAAAGAAAATATAAATGCACAGAAGAAACAGAAGGAATTTCAGAAGGAAACAGACAAGCAAGATAGCTATAAATTAATATATTGAATATACTATATGCTTTTTATAAAGCAAACTGTGCATAAGAGTTTGGAAGTTACAGAAAACAATAGATGAGCACTTGGTAAACATTGCTAAGTACTGAGAATACAAAAGGTACATATTTTCTCCCCTATTTTAATGTGGGAGAGAATATTTTTTAAATTGTATGTACAAGATATAAACAGTGTAAAGAAATATAGGAAGTAGAGAGATGGAGTGTTGAACACACAAAGCAACAAATAAGCCAATATTGCAGAATCATAGAATACATGGAAGACAGTAAAGTACAAAAAGATTACAAAGGTAGGAATGGTGGTAGTTGGGTGGCCAGACTAAGAGCCAGGCCTAGAAATGAGAAGTCTTGGGTTCAAATGTGACCTTAGAGACACTTCCTAGCTGTGTGACCCTGGGCAAGTCACTTAACCCCCATTGCCTAGCCCTTATTGATCTTCTGCCTTGGAACCAATACACAGTATTGATTCTAAGATGGAAAGTTAGGGAAGGATGGAAGGAAGGAACCAGATTGTGGAGGGTTTTAAAAGCCAAAAAGAGGATTTTTTTTTTCTTAAAACCCTTAACTTCTGTGTATTGACTTATAGGTGGAAGAGTGGTAAGGGTAGGCAATGGGGGTCAAGTGACTTGCCCAGGGTCACACAGCTGCGAAGTGTCTGAGATCGGATTTGAACCCAGGACCTCCCATCTCTAGGCTTGGCTCTCAATCCACTGAGCTACCCAGCTGCCCCCCCAAAAAGAAGATTTTTAAAAATTGTCCTAGAGGTAATAAAGTCACTGGAGTTGATTAAATAAGGGAAATGATATGGTCAGGTCTATGCTTAGGAAAATCACTTTGACAATTATGGATTGGAATCGAGGGTGACTTGAAGCAGAGACACCAACTAGAAAGCTTTGTAATAGTCTGAGTGTGAAATGAACACTTATACCAGGATGGTAGAAAGAAAGACACATACATGAGAGAGATTATTAATATAATGACAAAACATGGTAATGGACTGGACATATAGGCTGAGTGCAAGTGACAATTGACACCAAGGCTTGGTGACTTGAAAGATTGTAGATACACTTTATACTAATAGGGATGCTAGGAAGAGAGGAGAGTTAGAAGGGAAAGAAAACAAGTTCTATTTTTGAACACGTTATATTTGAGCTATCTATGGGATTTTCCAGTTGTCCAAGAAGCAGTTGATAATGTGAGACTAGCGCTCAGGAGACAGGTTAGGTCTGGATATATAGATCTGGGAATTGTCTGCAGGGATAAAATTAAACCCTTGGGAGCTAATTAGATCACCAAGTGTGATAGTATAGCAAAATATCAATTTTTTCTGTTCTACTTTGTAAATGGAAAATTGTTGGGGGCATCTGGGTAGCTCAGTGGATTAAGAATCAGGCCCAGAGACAGGAGGTCCTGGTTCCAAATCTGGCCTCAAGACACTTCCCAGCTGTGTGACCTTGGGCAAGTCACTTAACCCCCATCACCTAGCCCTTATCTCTCTTCTGCCTTAGAACCAATACTCAGTATTGATTATAAAATGGAAGGTATGGGTTTAAAAAAAAAGAAAAGAAAAGAAAAGAAAATTGTTTTGGTGTTTTTAAAAATCAAAATAAAGAAAAGATTGGATGGACAAGCTCCCAATTTCACCAGCGGTAAATTAGTGTGCCTATCTTTTCATGCCCCACCCCAAATTGTAATTTTGCTTTTTTGTCTTCTTTACCAACCAGAGGTAGAACCTTAAAATTGTCTCAATTTTCATTTCTTTTAATAATTTAGACCATTTTTCATGTGATTATTTATAGCATGTGTTTCTTCTTTTGAGAATTGCATGTTTATATACTTTGGCCATTATCTACTGGGGAAAATGTTTTGTTCTTACATATTTGAATTTATTTCCTATATATCTTGGATAGCAAACCTTTATAAAAGAAATTGTCTGCAAATATTTTTCTCATGTTACTTTCCTTTCTGATTAGCTGCATTGATTTTATTTTTAAAAAGCTTGTAATTAAAATTGTCCTTTTTCTTTCTCCTGACCCTTGTTTAGTCACAAAACCTTATGGTACAAAAGGATTACCTTCTATTCTCCTCTAATTTGTTTATGATGCAACCTTTTATATCAATGTCCTGTATATTTGGAGCTTATGTGAGATACTAATCTAATCCTAATTTCTGCCAGACTGCTTTCTAACAGTTCTGTTTACTAGTGAGTCCTTATCTTGAGTCCTTGGGTTTATCAAGTACTATGTTATTATATTCATTTGCTTTTGACACTACTGTTGTAGAACTGTCCTACTGTTCCCTTATTTTATTTTTTAACTAGTAACAAGTAGTTTTTTTTTTAAACTCTTATCTTTTGTCTTAGAATCAATACCAAGTATTGGTTCCAAGGCAGAAAAGCTATAAGGGCTAGGCAATTGGGATTAAGTGACAAACCCAGGGTCACACAACTAGGAAGTATTTGAGGCCACATTTGAAACAAGGACCTCCCACTTCCAGGTCTGATTCTCTAACCATTGAGGCACCTAGCTGCTCCTTCAAGTAGTTTTTAATGATTACTACTTTATAGAATGGTTAAAAAGCTGGTACTACAGGCATCCTTTCTATTTGTTTTTTTTTAAGTAGAGGAAAGGAACTTTCATCAATAATAATTTTTTATTAAAACTGCTTCCCAAAAGAAGAGAGAAAAACCATGAATCAAAACCAATACATAAATTCAAAATAAAAGCAGCTTGCTGCGGAGGTGGTGGGATGAGCCAGATATAGCATCTCAGACATTTTCCCCCTTTCTCATTTTTACCTAATGTGAAACGAATTTCACTGGGGATGGAGCTGAAAATGTTGGCTAGAAGGAAAACCACCCTAAAAAGGAGAAGGTAGGAGAGACACAGGAGGATGGGAGATAGCTTAAAGGAAGTAGTTAATCTACCACTGATCAGTTTTTCACCCTCTACCCCACATAATGCTAGAAACATAATCACCATTACCAGGATACTATTTAATCAAAGGGTATGTGTAGAATGGTTCCAAATTGTTTTTTGGAATGCTTGAACCAATTTGTAACCCCAACATGGAATTATTATACCTGTTTTTCCGCAGTCCCTCCAATAATTATCATTTTCCTTAGTTGTCATGTTTGCCAACCTGATGGGTGTAAGGTTGCCTTTTTCTTATTAATGATTTGGAGCGTTTTTAATTTAAAATTTTCATTTTGTCTTTTAAAAATGCCTGTACATATTCTTTAAAATTCTTTTAGCAGTGAAAATTTATTTTCTTACTCCCTCCCCTCATACCTATTGAAAAAAAGAAAATTAAACTCCTTGTAACAAATATATACTATAGTCAAGAAAAATAAATCCCTTCATTTGACCATGTGCAAAAAATATTTCAGTCTTTTCCCTGAGTCTGTTTCATCATGAATCTTGGTGAACTGGGTTTGGTCATTGCATTGATTTGAGTTCTTAGGTTTTTCAAAGTTATTTATCTTGACAATTTGTTATTGTATTAAAATTTTCATCAGTGCAATTGTATTCCATTATGTTTAAATGCCATAATTTGTTCAACCATTCTCCAGTTGATGGGTACCGCCTTAGTTTTCTTCTTTGCCACTACAAAAAGAGCTGCTATACATATTTTTGTATTTATGTATCCTTTTCCTCTTTGGTGTCTTTGAGATACAGATCTAGGAGTGATATCACTGGGCAAAAAGGTATTTATGGTTCAGTAACTTTTTGAGTATTGTTCAAAATAGCTTTCTAGAATAGGTGAAGTCAGTTTATACCTCTACCAACAGTGCATTAAAGTACTTGTTTTCCAATGGCCCCTCCAACATTTGTTATTTTCCCTTTTTATCATCTTTGCCATTATGATGGGCATGAGGCAGAACCTCAGTTATTTTAATGTACATTTCTCTTATGAGTGAGCATTTTTTCAAATGGGTATTAATAGCTTAGATTTCTTCCTCTGAAAATTAGATTGGAATTATAATCGTTTCAGATTGTAACAAATGAAATTCTCCAGAAGCTATGTTTATTAAATTTTAAAATAGTTATTAATTGGACACTCAAGAAAATCTAACTAGCCAGTGGACTCCTTCCACAGTTTAAATAGACACAAAAGAACTTAAGCAAGGGTAGAAGACAGGCATTTACAAATTTTACATATATGCCATATGTTTTTATATAGACTTGTCTCTCCATTAGAATGTAAATTAATTGAAAATGGGCCCATTTTTTTGTACTTGTGTCTTCAGCTCTTATGACAATTTCTAGAAATAGAAAGCACATAATACTCGTGGATTATTGCATTATCATATTTCCAATTTTTTGGCCTATCTTTATTTCTTTAAAATGTTTTATAGTGATGTCATATAACTTCTGTGTGTATGTCCTAGTAGTTGGACTCTTAAATATTTTATCTATTTTTCTTCTTGGTTTTGTTAGTAATATACACAAAGGCTAACTTATGTGGGTTTATTTATAAATTATATTGTTATTTCAATTAATTTTAGCTGAATCCCTAGGGTTTTCTTCTTGTAGATCATCATATCAGCTGAATAAAAAGCGGTGATTTGGGCTGTTTTTTTGTTTTTTGCCCAGGCTTATTCTCTCAATTTCTTTTTATTGTTGATTGCTATAGCTAGCACTTTGGGAACAATATCAAATAATATTAGTGATAATAGACATCTTTGCTTCATCCTTGATCTTACTATAAAGGTCATATATTTCTCTATTATATGCAGTGTTAATTCTTGGTTTTTGATAATACTGTTAATCATTTTATCTTTTTTTTTAAACCCTTACCTTCCATCTTGGTGTCAATACTGTATATTGGCTCCAAGGCAGAAGAGTGGTAAGGGTAGGCAATGGGGAGTCAAAAGACTTGCCCAGGGTCACACAGCTGGGAAGTGTCTGAGGTCAGATTTGAACCTAGGACCTCCTGTTCCTAGGCCTGGCTCTCAATCCACTGAGCTGCCCCCTGTTAAACATTTTAAAGATTAATTTTTTATATTACATGTGTAATTTTTTAATTTGTTATCAATTTTGTTGGCATATATCAGGCAAAATGGTGTCTAATTTCCTTTATTTCTGCCTTATGTTATGAATTATCCTTTTTCACTTTTGACCCTGGAAATTTTGTTTTCCACTCCTTTTAAATATGTTTAGGGAGTCAAGATGGTGGCTTAGAAGCAGCAAATGTGGAATCCTCTATGACTATCCTTCCATAACAATAAAAAAAGACATTTCAAAAAAGACAGAATTTCAAACCCAACAACAAGATTGGAACCACAGGACTTTCCTACTAATATAACTTGAAAGGTATGCAGAGAAAATTGAATTCTAGGGTATAAGGGAAAGACCCAACACCCCTCCTCAACTTACTGCACTGAGTCCTGCAATAGGACTTGAGCTGATTGTGGGATTCTAGGGCAAAGGTTGCAACCAGGATGGAGTTCCTTGGTACCACCATGCAAAGATCAGGGCTCTGATCAAAGCTGGCAGGGAGATGGCTAGCAGAGAGGAGAAAAGGGGAGAGCTGACTGGTTACTTGCCTTCAGCCTCAGTGGCAGGTCAGCTCAAATGGTTTAATCTAGTATGCTAGCATAGAAGAGAAGAAGCCCCTTCAGGGCAGAAAAGCTCAAACTCACAGATCCAGCAAACAAACAGAGGAGCAAGTGTCTCGCCCACAAGAAGAGGGAAAGAAGAAAAAATATGAGTAAACAACAGAAGAAAAAGAAGGAAATTACAACTGAAAGTTTCTATTTGGATAAAGAACAAAGAACAGATGGAACAGAGGAAGACCAAGGAAAGTCAAGAAAAACCTCAAAAAATCCAGGAAATTGAACTCGGGCTCTGGAAGAATTCAAAAAACAAATAAGACAGGTTGAAACAAACTGGGAAAAGGAGAACCTAAAAAGCAAAATAGGTCATCTGGAAACACAGAGACACATGAACAAGAAATAATAAATAATAAAACAAGAAAATAGTGTCTTAAAAGCCAGAATTGACCAGCTGGAAAATGAGACAAAAAAATTAAAAGATGAAAAGAATGACCTAAAAAGAAAAATAGACAAAAAGGAAAAGGAGGATCAAAAGCTCAAAAATGAAATTCAGGCTTTAAAAATTAGAACTGAACAATTAGAATCTAATGACTTCATAAGGCTTCATGAATCTATAAAACAAAATAAAAAGAATGAAAAAAATAGAATATGGAACACCTCATAAAAAAAAATAACTGACCTGGAAAATAGATCTAGGAGAAACAATTTAAGAATTATTGGACAACCCAAAGGCTATGATAGGAAAAAAAAAAGCCTACACATTATACTACAGGAAATTATCCATGAAAACTTCTCTGATATCCATGAACAAGAGGGTAAAATAGAGATTGAAAGAATCCACAGATTACCTCCTGCATTAAATCCCCAAATGACAACTCCTAGAAACATCATAGCCAAATTCAAGGGCTCCCAGATCAAGGAGAAAATAGCACAAGCAACTAGACAGAAACAATTCAGATACCATGGAGCCCCAGGCAGGATCACATAGGACCTGGCCACCTCCACACTGAAAGACTGGAAAGCTTGGAATATGATATCCTGGAAGGCAAGGGAACTGGGTCTATAACCAAGAATCAGCTACCCAACAAAACTGCCTATACTCTTTCAGGAGAAAGTATGGTTATTTAATAAAACAGAAGACTTCAAGCATTTCTGAAGAAAAGACCAGACTTAATACAGAAAATATGAGGCCAAAATACAAAATCCAAGAGAAACATAAAAAGGTAAATAAGTACTAGGAAAAATTTAAGGGTTTTAATAAGGTCAAATGGCTTATATACCTATATGGAAAGATGATATCTGTAACTCTTACAAATTATTATCATCATAGTAGTTAGGAGTATACAAAGAAGGGGTGGTAGCTGATTAGGATGATATGTTTAGAAATAAAATAAAAATAAAACCGGGGGGAAGGATAATACTGAAAAAAATAGAAAAAAGAGAAGTAAAATGGGGCAAAATATATCACAAAAAGAATCACAGGTTGGGGAAAGACCAATATAATGGAGGGGAGGAAGAGGTTGATGACAGATAATCCTTAAACCATACTCTCATTGGAACTGGCTCAAAGAGAGTAGGACAGCCAGACTCACTGGGGTATAGAATATTATTTTACCCTATAGACATTTTTATTTTACCCTATAGAAAAGTAGAAGGGGAATAAGAAACAGGGTGGTGGGGAGGGGAGTAATACAAGGGATGGAGAGGCTGGGGGGAGGTAGCCAGAAGGTCCTAGTAAGTAAGAGGGAAGTAAGGGGGGGGGGATTAGAAGAGTACTATAAGGGAAAGGAAAGGGGGAAGAATGAAAACAAAACACTGGAAAGAAGGGAAAGGATAAAAAGGAGAAATGTCAGGATTAGAAAAGGAAGTTAAAATGGAGGGGAACACACAGATGGTAATCATAAATGGGAATGGGATGAACTCACTCATAAAACACAAGCAGATAGCAGGGTGGATTAAATACCAGAATCCTAGCACATGTTATGTACAAGAAACACATGAAGCAGGTAGACCAGGGTAAAGGAGGCTGGAGCACAATCTATTGGGCTGCAACTAAGACAAAGAAGGCAGGAGTAGCAATCATGATCTCAGACAAAGATAAAGTAAAAATAAATTTGATTAAAAGAAACAAGGAAGGAAACTACATCTTGATAAAAGGTTAATACCTTTTATCAAGATGTAGTTTCCTTAAATAATGAAGCAATATTAGTAGTCCACATATATGCACCAAATGGTACAGCTTCCATATTTTTAAATGAAAAATTAAGCTTAAGGAGGAAATAGAAAAAAATCACACTAGTGGGGGACCTCAACCTTCCCTTATCAGAACTAGACAAATTGAACCAAAAAATAAATAAGGAAGAAGTAAGGGAAGTGAATGAAATGTTAGAAAAATTAGAGCTAATAGATGTCTGGAGAAAATTTAATAGGGATGAAAAAAATACCTTCTTTTCTGCAGCACATGGTACATATTCAAAGATTGACTATGTTTTAGGATATAAAAAACATCTCAAACAAATGCAGAAAAACAGAAATTATAAGTGCAACTTTCTCAGATCAACACAATAATCATAATAAGGATACATGGAGAGGCAAATTTAAAATCAACTAGATACTGTAAAGGTTAAATTTAGTGGTTGGACTTAAATTATATTAAATAACATGGTAGCTGAAATTATTATATCTCAAGTCAGAAGTTTATTTGCCAAATTAAAGGGAAAACAATAAAGTAGAGAAATGTGAGAGAGGTTAGAGAAAATACCTATACTAGTCTTCAGCCAGGAGTTGTCACCTTTGGATTCACATGTTTCTGAGTGTGTGAAACTCTTAAAAGAATTCAAAAGTTTCTGGCTGTTTGAGTTAGAAAAAAGGGTGGAGCTCTCCAAGTATCTTACTGGCTTCTCACCTAGCACTAAGTAGGATGTGAATTCATTAGATGGTTTGCAAGCTCCTCTACCTAGTTTAAGCTTGTGTTGATTCAAACAAAAGGTAGACAAATAAGAATCCTGTCCTCACAATCTAGCAAGAAGACAAAGGAGAATTAATCCTGTCCTCACAATCTAGTAGGTCCTAAGTAGGGGTTCTTAAGTTATTGTTAACCAAAGTTTTAACTCCAACTAGGCAAAGAGAATAAAGGATTCCCTTTTCACAAGTGCAAACCCAGAATAGACAAAGAGAACCAAGAATTTCCTTTCACAATACTAAATAATCTAATTCTTCAAAACTGGTCAAAGAACAAATCAAAGAAAATTACTGATTTCATTGAAGAGAATGACAATGAAGAGACAACATATCAAAATCTATGGGATACAGTAAACATGTTTAGTCAGTGACTTAAATATTTTATTATTTTTTTAAAGTTCCTAGTTTTATTTCAGTTCAATGGAGTTTTTTTATGAAGAAAAATTTTCCATTGTTACATGATTCATGTTCTTTCCCTCCCTCTTCTATTCCCCTTCCCATAGCCAATATGGAATTCCACTGGGTTTTACGTGTGTCATTCAATGGAGTTTCTTTTGTAAATTTTTAAAAATCAAAATATTAGAAACAAAGTTTTCATTTGTACTTAATTTGTTTTTTAATATGATTTCCTTTTTTTTTTTTTAATTTCATGTCCCATTTATACATCAGTTCTTTCTCTTTTCTTTTGAGGATATTTTTCAGTAATATAAATTTCTCCCCAAGTATTGCTGTGATTGAATTCTATGATTTCTTCTTTTACCCACTAGTTCTTCAGTATTATATTATTAGTCTCTTTTAATCCAGAATACCACTACTAGTTCTGTATCCTAAAGAATTTTTTTTTTTAAGGAAAAGTACCTATACATATTAAAAAAATGTAGGAGGTCTTTTCTTTCTTTTTTTGTATTCAAAAATATTTTATCTTCCCAGTTACATACTAACAATTTTCAATATTCATCTTCTAAAATTATAAGAGCCAAATTCCCATCCTTCCTCTCTTCCCTCCCTACTTTTAGAGATGGTAAGCAATCTGAAGGTGGATAACATTCTTTGTCATAAGTCCTTCAGAATTGTCCTGGATCATTGTATTACTGAGAGTAGCTAAGTCTTTCACAGCTGATCATCTTACAACATTGCTGTTACCGTGTACAGTGTTCTTCTGGTTCTGCTTATTTTGCTCCGTATCATTTCACATAGATCTTTCCAGCTCTTTCTGAAATCATCCTGTTCATCATTCTTTATAGCATCACCATCAAATACCACAATTTGTTCAGTCATTTCTCAATTGATGGACATCTCCTTGATTTCTAATTCTTTGCCACAACAAAAAGAGCAGCTATAAATATTTTGTACAAGTTGGTCCTTTCCCCTTTTTAATTATCTCTTTGGAATACAGTCCCAGTAGTGGTACTACAGGATTAAGGGGTATACACAGTTTTAGAGTCCTTTAGGAATAGTTCCAAATTGCCTTCCAGAATAGTTAGATCAGTTCTCAACTTCAAGAATGCATTAGTGTCCCAATTTTGTCACATCCTCTCCAACATTTATCACTTTACTGCCATATTGGTCAATCTGATAGGAATGAGGTGGTACCTCAGAGTTGTTTTAATTTGCATTTCTCTTAAGAGTGATTTAGAACATTTTTTAATATGATTATTTCATATATACTTGATTTCTTAATCTGAAAATTGATTGTTCATATCCCTTGACCATTTTTCAATTGGAGAATGACTTGTATTCTTATAAATTTGCCTTAGTTCTCTATAAATCAGAGAAACCAGACCTTTATCAGAAAAATCTGTTATAAAATCCCCTCCCACTTGTTATTTCCCTTCTAATCTTGGTTATATTGGTTTTCTTTAAAAGAAACTTTAATTTAATCAAAATTATTCATTTTATACCATATATATATAATGTTCTCTATCTCTTTTTTTATCATAAATTTTTCTTTTCTCCATAGATCATAGCAGCTCTTTTCAAGGTGACAAAGAATTGGAAATTGAGGAGATGCCTGTCAACTATGGAATGACTCAATAAATTTTGGTATACAGTTGTGAGGGAATACTATTGTTTTATAAGAAATGATTAGCAGGATGATTTCAGAGAAACATGGAAAGATCTACATGAACTTATGCAGAGTGAAACAAGTAGAACCAAGAGAACATTGTACATAGTAACAGCAATATTGTATGATAACTAATTGTGAATGACTTATTCTCAGTAATACAAAATTCCAATTTAATTCCAAGGCCTTATGATTACAAATGCTATCTACCTCCAGAGGACTGATGAAGTCTGAACGCAAAATAAAGCATATTATTTTTTTAGCTTTTTTTGTGCAGTTTTTTGGGGGAATTTATGTTTTCTTTTATAACATGAGTAATATGGAACTATATTTTGCATGACCACACAGTATGACCTACCTTAAGTTGTTTGGCCATCTGAGGGTTGGGGGGAAGTGGGGACAGAATGTTGAGAGGAAGGAAAAGAGGGAGGGGAAGAATTTGGAACGCCAAAGATTTTTTAATGAATGTTAAAAATTGTTTTCACATGTAATTGAAAAAAAATTAAATATTTTTAAAGTATTATAGCAACAGTTTCTAAGTTAGAATGCTTTATCTAAAAGCCCTTTAATATAATTTTATTCAATTGTAGTCAATAAAGGATATTTAATATTTCTGCTTTTCCGCATTTGTTTGAAGTTTTAATGCTCTAGTATATGGTCATTTTTTGTAATGTAACATCACTGTTGAGTACTATGTATAATGTTTATTCCCTTTATGTAATTGCCAGAAAGCTATTAATTTTAACTTTTCTCTAAAGTATTAATTAAATGATTTTGGGGGGGTTACCTTTTTTGTTAAATTCATCTAGGTCTGAGAAGGATTAACTGGTCTCCAACTATTATACTTTTAATATTTATTCCCTATAATTGGATTAATTTTTCCTAAAAGCACATAGATGCTATTGTGTGAGTGTGTGTATATAAGCATAAGTATGTTCCATTCAAATAAATGAGATGCATGTGGCACCCTCTCCTTTCATATCTTTCCCCCATGTTTGTATTTCTTCTTCTTTTTTTTTTTTTAAACCCTTAATTTTGGTGTATTGTCTCATAGGTGGAAGAGTGGTAAGGGTGGGCAATGGGGGTCAAGTGACTTGCCCGGGGTCACACAGCTGGGAAGTGGCTGAGGCCGGGTTTGAACCTAGGACCTCCTGTCTGTAGGCCTGACTCTCACTCCACTGAGCTACCCAGCTGCCCCTATTTCTTCTTTTATAAAACAAAACCCTTACCTTCTATCTTCAATTTGATTCTAAAAATCAGTTCCAAAACAAAAGAGTGATAAGGCCTGGGCAACTGGGGTTGTAAATTGCCCAGGGTCACACAGCTAGGAAATGTCTGAAGCCAGATTTGAACAAGGGAATTCCCATCTCCAGGCCTGGTTCTCTATCCACTGAGATATATATGCTGCCCCATTTCTTATACATTTCTTTCCTATATTTCCTGTATTCCTTTATCCCTCCTTTTTATTTCCTCTCAAGACCATCAATACAGATCAAAATCACTCCCATTCCCTCTGTCATCTTACTACCACCTGTGACCCTTGAAAGCATTAAGATTAGGTTGAGTCACCTGTCTCTGCTCCCCAATAAAAATAAATGTAAATATTTTATCAATTGGCACTTGTCAATTGCTCAAATTTATTTACCTTTCTTGATTTCTTTTGACTCCTGTTTTCATTTTAAATTGTCTATGAGGATAAGGTCGTTTTATCAGGAACACTTGAAAGTCCTTTATTTCAAAGGTCTATTTCTTTGTAATTTTATATTCAGTTTTTCAGAGTAAGTTATTTTTGATTGTAAGCTTTTTTCTTTTGCCTTTTGGAAAAATCATATTCCAATATTTTCTTTTCTATAAAGTAGTTGCTGCCATATCTTGTATAATACTAACTATGGTTCATTGATAGTTGAATTCTTTTTCTATATGTTTATAGTATTTTTTTTGTTAACCTAGAAACACTAGATTTTAGTTATAATGTTTCTGGGAGTTTTTATTCTGGTGTTTCTTTCAGGGTCTGATGGATATTTTTAGTTTCATTTGGCCCTCTGCTTGAAGAACTTAACATTTTAAGATCGGCCGTTTCAAGACAAGGAAAAAATATAACATCAATAATGGAAACCTAATTCTGGGAAATGGACCAAACTTAAGATGTATCATCAGAATATTATAAATCTGGGGATGACCCACCATTCTACATAAAGTTAACTCAGTTAAAATTAGTCTTCTCAGTGAATTGAAGAGAAATTGGGCATATATTAAAGAGCTATGATTCAGAGTTTTTCTGTTATATAATTTCTATATTTTTAAGGCTAATTAAGAGTAATATGAGTCAAATTTCAGATAATGAGTCTAGTAAGATTTTGAAAAGAACATGTCCACAAAACAATTAATTTTTAAAGGAAAAAAACAAGATGCATATGAAAATAATACTGGAGTTTGTCTGAATCACTACTTGGCTAAAATGGCAAATAGTGAGGCGTAAAATATAGAACTCCTACACATCAAAAAGTTGACATTTCAACAGCATGTGGCTTCTACTTTCAATTAGGAAAATCAGGATACTAGTGTTATCAAAACATCTAAATATCAAAACTTTTCTAAGATAAACTACACACCAAGGAAACTAGTAGAAAGAAAAAGGAAGGCAGGCATTTCCTTAGTATACCTAGCTATCAGGTAAATATGATTACATCTAAAGTGATAACTAATCATTGTAATTATCTCTTAGTTACTTAAAATGATATTTAAAAAGATTAATAAGAGATTATTGTATCTCAATATTGTATTTCTTTTTTTTTTTTTTTAAACCCTTACCTTCCATCTTGGAGCCAATAGGCAGAAGAGTGGTATGGGTAGGCAATGGGGGTCAAGTGACTTGCCCAGGGTCACACAGCTGGGAAGTGTCTGAGGCCAGATTTGAACCTGGGACCTCCTGTCTCTAGGCCTGGTTCTCAATCCAGTGAGCTCCCCAGATGCCCCCTCAATATTGTACTTCAACACGAGATTGTATCACTAATTTTTAAACTTCCTTTTATCTGAATTCTATTGCTGAACATTAGCTTCATTTTCTATTACTTTCATTCACTGAAATTGAATGCTACTGCATTTATGATGCAAAGATTGAATAATATTAGTGAATGTTGATGTCTGGCTTGCCTTTGCTTTTTGTCCTTTACCTTAAACAAAGTAGCTGAATCAATGTTAACACATGGTAAGGAGTTTCTCTGTTCTGTGAGAATCAGTCAAGGATTTTCTGTAATCTCTATAAAACACATTCTAGCAAGTAACACTTATGTTATGGCACAATGTCTTTCAAATACAAATGCACAGAATACACAACCATTTCTTGAAATGCCTAGTGCCTTCCTTACCATTATTGCCCTCCATATGTTATTTCTGATTTGTCAGTTGTCTAAGAGCATGAGGGGAAGAAAAGAGGCGGTATTAGAAAAATATACGAAACATTTAGTAAATAATCACTACCATTTTTAGCTTACAACATTTATATTCATATTTGACATCTCCTGGACATAGGAGATATTAAAAGTATGATAAAAGTAACATTTAAGCATCTATTGGTTTTGCTCTTCTTAGTACCATCTTATCAACTTAAAATTTATCATCTTGTTCCCAGGACAATAAATGTTTTTCAATCTATACAATCCCAAGAATCCAATGACTAAAATTGCAATATAATGTAATAGAATTTTAAAAATACTGTTATGCAAGGCACACTGAATGCTAGGAATACAAAGAAAGACCCTTACCTCATGGAGTTTGACATTAAAAGGGAAAAGAAATGTATAAATAGCTTAATCTTGAACCATTTTTGCACTTCTTACTCTCACTTCTGTTAAAGCATTTTATGAAATTTCAACAGTGATGTTTTATAATTGGGGAAGGTCAGATGAGTCTTCATGGAAGAGGGGTATGTCATCTAAATTGGTTTTGAATGGCTGGACTTCAACAGATAGATAAAGGGTATCCAAGAAGGGTTGGGAAACTGCTTTAGCAAAGGTTTGGAAAAGGGAGATGACAGGATGAAAACATAGAATGGAGAATAGTCCACTTGACTAAAATGTCATGTATGTAAAAGTGAAGAGTATGAGAATTCTAGAAAGTGGAGCCAGGTGATAGATGGCTATGAATAATAGAACCAGGAATTTCTATTTTATTCAGTAGGCAATGGGGAATTACTTGAGAATTTTGAATAAAAGAATGATATGTAAATAAAGAAATGTATAGAGTATTATATCCTGCTTAGGCAGAGGTAAGATTAGAGACAGGTACACTGATTATAATAATTCCGTCAAGAGGAAAATTCAGGTGGTTATAATGGGGCTGAAGTTAAGGGACAGATGTGAGAGATTGCCAAGGTAGAATCAACAATATTTGATGTTTGATTGGATGTATAAGGAAAGGAAAAATCAGATGTGTGAAGATTAAAACTAGGTAACATGAGAGGATGGTGGCTTGAACAACATAAAGAGGAGTCTTGGACACATTGTGGTGTTGGTAGAATACTGGACACATGTTTAAAGGTCAGAGGATGAAAGAGTCAGAAGAGACCAAGAAGGTCTAGAGGTGGAAGGAGAATAATATTCTTCATCAACAAAAGAATACCTGGCAATGTTCCAGAAAGTACAGAGGAGAGAGGATAGTCAATTGTATTCACTGCTGTAGAAAGAGAGAAGAGAATAAGGACCATAAAAAGGCCTTTAGTAAAAGCATTTAGTAGTAAAGAGGTAATTAAGGGTCTAATTGAAGAGGAATTTCCTATAAATGGCAAGGTTGTCCAAATGCTCTTGCTTGCAGAAGATATGCTGATATCCAATGAACTAATCACATTTGTTGGTGTTCTGTCATGTCTGACATTTTGTAACCCCATATGAGGTTTTATTGGCAAAGATTCTGGAATGGTTTGCCATTCCTTCTCTCATGGATTAAGACAAACAGAGGCAAAGTGACTTGCCCAGGGTCAGATAGTGTTTTGATTTGAACTCAGAATTATTAAATTAATTTTGTCTAAATGAATATGAAATTTTATGCACATAGAATTCATCAATTAGCCTGTATCTGTATGTGTAATATATATCATATACATACCCTCTTATCCTGAACAAACACAGCAAATGAACAATGGACTGGGACCAGAATTAAACAGGAAAATAGGTCTATGAAATGGATTGTCTCGGGGAGACGCTAAGCTTCTCCCTGAAATAAGATACAATTTTTTTTTTCAAACATTTAGTAATATTCATTTTTAACATGGTTACATGATTCATGCTCCTTTACCCCCTGCACTCCCTCCACCCATGGCCGATGCGCATTTCCACTAGTTTTGTCATGTGTCCTTGATCAAGACCAATTTCCAAATTGTTGGTAGTTGCATTGGTGTGGTAGTTTCGAGTCCACACCCTCAATCATGTCCACCCCGACCCATGCGTTCAAGCAGTTGTTTTTCTTATATGTTTCCTCTCCTGCAGTCCTTCCTCTGAATGTGGGTAGCGTCTTTACCATAAATCCCTCAGAATTGTCCTGGGTCATTGTATTGCTGCTGGTACAGAGGTTCATTACATTCAATTTTACCATAGTATATCAGTCTCTGTGTACAATGTTCTTCTGGCTCTGCTCCTTTCGCTCTGCATCTGTTCCTGGAGGTCTCTCCAGTTCGCCTGGAACTCCTCCAGTTTATTATTCCTTTTAGCACAATAGTATTCCATCACCCACATATAAAGATACAATTTTTTAATGCCAATATTTCTCTAATGTCTTAAGAGCAATGGAATACTAGTCTCAAAAGTATTGAAATTGAGGATCAATTGACTTATTATCAGAGTGTTGTTTTTTTTCTGCATGACTGCAGTATTTGATACTGTTAACCATCCTCTGCTCTGGGATACTCTGTGACAGTGCTTTCTTGGTTCTCCTACTATCTGACCACTCTTACTGTCTCCTTTGATGGTTTAACATCAGTATCATACTCTGTCAATACACTCCAAGGCTTTGCCTTGGATCATCTTCTCTCTCAATTAGGGATTCTTAACTTTGGAGTCTATAGATAAGTTTTTGGGTGGGGTAAGAAATTACAACTTTATTTTCACTCATCCCAAACTGAAATTTGGTATTTCTTAAAATTAAAAAAAAAAATTTATCTGAGAATGGTTCCCTAGGCTTCTTCATCTTGCCACAGGAGTCTATGGCACCAAAAAAAGTTTAAGAATTCTTGATGTACATTCTTACTTGGTGACTTGATTAGCTCCACTAAGTTTAATTCTCTCTTTGGAGATGACTCCTACATCTACAAATCCATCTCTAGTCTCTCCTGAGTTTCAGCTCCCCATCTTCATGCCTATCAAATATTTCAAACTAGATGTTTCCATAGGTATCTCAAATTCAATATGTTCAAAATAGAACTCAATCAATAAACATTCATTAAGTGCCTACTGGGTTAAGTGCTAGGGATACAAAAAAGAGGCAAAAAACAGCCCCTGCCCTGAAGGAGCTTACAATATGATGGGGACATGCAATTTTTAAAATATTTAATCTAAATTTTATTTGCATATTTCTTTTCTTTTCTATCACCTTCCCTCCAATTTTTAAAATTAAAAAAAATTTTTTTATGTTTTAGAAAAATTTGCTATGTTACATGATTCATGTTCTTACTTTCCCCTTCACCCCACCCCCAGTTCCCCCCCATAGCCAATGCACATTTCCACTGGTTTTTAACATGTGTTGTCTCTCAAGACCTATTTCCATATTATTGATAGTTGCATTGGTGTGGTCATTCGGGTCTACATCCCCAATCATATCTACATCAACCCATGTGTTCAAGCAGTTGTTTTTCTTCTGTGTTTCTTCTCCTGTAGTTCTTCCTCTGAATGAGTAGCATTCTTTTCCATAAATCCCTCAGAATTGTCCTGGGTCATTGCATTGCTGCTAGTACAGAAGTCCATTACATTCGATTTTACCACAGTGTATCAGTCTCTATGTACAATATTCTTCTGGCTCTGCTCCTTTCACTCTGCATCAATTCTTGGAGGTCTTTCCAGTTCGCATGGAATTCCTCCAGTTTATTATTCCTTTGAGCACAATAGTATTCCCTCACCAGCATATACCACAATTTGTTCAGTCATTCCCCAATTGAAGGGCATCCCTTAGTTTTCCAGTTTTTTGTTACCACAAAAAGTGCAGCTATAAATATTTTTGTACAAATCTTTTTATCTATGATCTCTTTGGGGTACAAACCCAGCAATGGTATGGCTGGATCAAAGGGCAAGCATTCTTTTAGCGCTCTTTGGGCATAATTCCAAATTGCCATCCAGAATGGTTGAATCAGTTTACAACTCCACCAGCAATGCATTAATGGGACATGCAATTTTAGACAGTGTATTTACATATACACAAAACAAACTCTATACAAGATAAATAGGAAACAACAGATGGAAGGCACTAGAAGAGTGATGGGCAACTTTTGAGGTTGGTGTGTCAAAATTCACTAGAAAACCAAGCATAACTCAGGTGGTATGTCACTTCAAGAAAAATAAACATAATTTTGTGATATTTATAGTTTAAATAACAAAAATGTATAATTGTAATATATAACTATATTTAATCTATAGTGCACAGAGTGTCTACACTACACTACAGCAAATGTTTCATCCTTAGCATGTGGCCCCATACTTCTTTGTATGTGGTCGCATGTAGCCACATGCCATCAAAAATAGCAATGTGTGTCAGTGCTGACACATATGTCATAGGTTTGCCATCACTGCACTAGAACTAAGAGGGGTTGGGGAAGGGATTTTAGTTTGCACTTAAAGAAAGCCAGGGAGGTTGAGGATTTCAGGCATGGGAGACAGAGAAAAGAGATGGGGTATCTTGTTCATGGAAAGAGCCAGGAGGCTAGTATCATTGGATCAAAGAGTATATGTTAGAGAATAAGGTTATAATAAGATTAGATAGTAGGGGGCTAGGTTTTGAAAAACTTTGAATGCAAAACAGAGAATTTCATACTAATTCAGAAGCAGTAGAGAACAACTAGAGTTTATTGATTGTGGGGTAAGGTTGGGTGACATGAACAGGCTTATGTATTAGGGAAATCAGGTAGTGGCTGAATGGAGGATAGATTGGAGTGAAAGAGACTTAAGACAAGTAGAATCACCAGTAGGCTATTACAACAGTCCAGCCATGAGGTGATGAGAACCTTTTCTATAATGATAGCAATATCAGAGGAAAGAAAGGATATATATATATATATTGAGAAATATCACAAAGTTGAAACTGTCAAGCTGTGTTAATTAGATTAAGTCTACACTGCCCATCTTTAGATTTAATCACCAAAGGTGAGAGCACCTCCAATTCTGGGAGGTCCATAACCTATGTGTGCTAGAGTGGGTGACAAATCAGAATCAACTGACTACCCCCTAGGCAGTTCTATGAGAAGCATCTATTGTGATTGGACATGCAAACTAGGGGAAGGCACAGGAAGTGACGCATAAGTGACCCCTTTAAAAGGAGGTCTTCTGCTGGAGAGGGAATTCCACTTGGTGAGTTTAACGACTAAATCTTCCTGAACTTCTCTTAAGGAACTTCCTTTTAATAGATTCTGTGAATGAAGCAAAGCTTCCGGACCTCTGGCCCTCTGACTCTTGGCTGAGGGTTAATTAGATCTACCTGGATTAATTAGAGGATTGTAGTAATTTAACTACTATGTTAGATTCTCATTTTCTTATTTCCTCTCTCCTCAATAGTAAATAAACTTCCATAGAAGTCAATTTTGACTTGAAGTTATTCCTAAATTAGAGAAATTTCCCCTGGCAACCATCTTAAATATATTCAACAAAAAAAACCCTTTTTCCCCCTTACAAGGGCTTGGTAACGGATTGGATGAAGGAGTTGTAAGACTGAGAGCCTGGGAAGATGGTATTACCCTTTATATTAGCAGGGAAGGTGGATGGGAATAGGATTTAGGGGACAAGATGAGTTCCATTTTGAACACTGAATTTAGGATATCTATTGGACATATAGTTTGATGGGTATGAAAGGCAACTGGAGATGTAAGATTGAAGGTCAACAGAGAGTATGGGGCAGGATGGGTAGATTTGAGAATCATCAGCGTAGAAATGTCATTAAAACCATAGAAGCTGATGCAATCACCAAGTGAAGTAATATAGAGGGGAAAGAGAAAAGGGCCCAGGACTGAACCCTGAGAGACACCTATGGCTAGAGTGTGACCTGGTAAAGGATCCAGCAAAGGAGACAGAATAGTGGGAACTTAGGTCAGAACTTATTCTTTCCTCCAAAACTCATACCTTCCAAATTTCCCTATTTGAGGAGGCCACTCAAGATCACAACCTCAGTATTATGCTCAACTCTTCTTCACCCCATATCTCCAGTCAGATGTTACATCTTGTCATTTATACCTCCACATTTTTTATCTATCCCTTATTTCTACTCTTATAGCAACAGCCCCCATTTCAACCCTGCACCACCCCTTGCCTGAACTATTATAATAGTCTATTTGTCTCAAATTTTTCCCCACTCCAGTTCATTTTCTACAATGATTTTCCTAAGATCCATGTCTGACCAAGTAATTCTAATTCAATACTCCAATAGCTGCCTATTGCTTCTGTAATCAACAGAAGCGTCTATGTTGTTTTGAAAGTTTTCCACAACCTAGTCTCAATCTTTCTTTCCAGCCTTATTACACATTATTTTCCTCTACATCCAGCCAGACTTGCTCTCCTACTGCTCGATGCCCACACTTCCTTTTCTATCTCCATGTGGTTGCATGGGATGTCCCCCATGCCTAGAAAGATGTCTCATGTTACCTCTGCCTGTTAGAAATACTCAATCCTTCAAAACTGTGCTCAAAAGAGAAAACGTCTTTTTTTTGTAAAGCATCCTTCTGTCTTGGAACCAATATACAGTACTGATGGAAGGTAAGAGTTAAAAAAAAAAAGATGTCTATTATGGCATAACAAAACACATTGGAAATGAAAGCATGATAACACAACCTTTTAGGATTCACAAATGTAAATACTTGAGCCCATATTTAAGTGACTGAAGTATTCACATTTGTGAATCCTAAAAGGTTGTGGCCTGTGTCTTCAATTCCCTACACTAGAATAAGACCCAAATACTTAAAAAATTATTTCAAAACTCAGATATGTCTGGATTTTGTTCAAGAGGAACACTGTACTGAGGTTTGAGAGCATAGAAAATTCATCTTCCCTTCCTCCCTTTCCTTAGTCTCCCCCCATTCTGCTTCTAGTGCCTACTTCCCAAATTTACCTTTTATTTTGTTTATGTTTACATATTAACCTACATGTTTTCTTCTCCCATAGAATATAAATTCTTTGTGGACATTGGCTGCTTTATTTTTGTCTTCGCATCCCCAATACCACCTCTAGCACCTACTAAGCACTTAATAAATACCCGTGGATTGACTGATCACCCAAAAGACAATGGAGAGCTATATAGAGGGGTGTGAGCAGACTGTCACACACTCCTTACTACTCTTCTGCCTTCAAGCCAACACAGTATCAATTTTTAGCTGATAGGTAAGGTCGTTTTTTTGTTTTGTTTTGTTTTGTTTTGTTTTTAAGAGAAACATGGAAATTGACATTATAAAGACCTCACATATCCCTTCACTCTCCAGTGAGAAATAGGAAATTAAATTTAGTACTGGAAGGGAACTTAGACATCACCTAGTCTAGCCCTCTTCTTGCTATAGATGAGAAAAATAGTTCTTTAAAGAGGAAGGGGTTTGTCCAAGAGCACACAAATTTAATCTAGACTTTTAGTACTGTACCATATGCTCTACTTGTTTTTCTTTTTGTATTTAGAACTTAAGCCCCTAGACTCCATGGTGTTAGCACCTGCTCAAGTACGACATACCCTGTGAGCATTCAACACCTTATGCTGAAAATAAAAGACAAGCTTAAGTACATGGAATTTCTCAGGGGAAATGGGAACAACTATGAATAAAAAACATGTATGTGAGTGCTGGGCTTGAAGACAGGAAGAATTGGTTCAAATATCACCCGTCTACTAAATTTAACTTATAACCTTTGTTCCATAACCATAGAAAAATTATCTACTTTATATTAGATATAACCATAAACAAATCTGAATAAAACCTTATTTCAAAAGTTTGTGGTTGTTTTAACTGCAATAGCAGTAAGACAGATAACATCTACTTATTCATAGTATTTTTCTATTAGTTTTCAGTACTGGCTATTTGGTTTGCTAATCAATTTAGGGTTAGAAAAAATATCCAGCTAGCTAAGAAGGGAACTTTTGGTATTGCTGTATAAGGAACAAGACTAGGCCTCATTATTCAAAATGCAGGTTGAGCAAAGATTGGTAACTATATTATTAACAGTTTTTAATTTAAAAAAAAACTTTAGAGGCATTTTGAAAGACCAGAGTTCTCTGAGAAAGTGAACTTTTATGCTTGTGCTAACTATAAGTTAGTGGGAAATTGTTCTTTATAATTATAGACCTTCTATGAAACTCAGCAACATTTTCTCCCCTATGATGTCTCATATCAATAGCATTAGAAAGTATCCTTCTTCTTCCTTAAAGAAGGGTGCTAGACTTGGGGAAAGGAAGACTTTGGTTCAAATCCCACCTTAGAAGATAGCCATGTGACCTTGGTTAAATATTTCTCAGCATCAGTCAGTTTCTTCATCTGTAAAACGGGGATAGATGACAGTATTTGCTTCACAAAGTATTGAGAGTCAAATGAAATAATGCATATTGCAAATAGATATTTACTTTTTCTACTCCATTTAAGGAAAGTATGAAACTAAATGTTTAATCTCTGGGATGCTATTGGAATAGTCAGTGCAAAACACTTATAAAATTGCAAAATAGTGTAGGTTAATGAAATTGTATTGCCAGCTAAGGATAATTTGGTTAAAGAAGCAGTTTAAAGAAGAAAGAACTCTAAGCTGGCTTCAAAAGTTCTCATCACAAAATTAGGGAGACAGATATTTGACAATTGAACTTAGTATGATAACTGGATTGTTTTCAAAGTAATTTATTATGGAGATAAAAAATTAGTTATAATTCTCTAGCTCTACATCATCCTTGAGATTTCTCAAATTTGTGAAGCAGCAGAAAACATGCCAGAACTCCCATCTCTTAAATCTGTCTGACCTCAGCAAGTAAGGTACAGGCTATGAAGCAGGAGGAGAGAGGAACACTTGAGGAAAGATATTCTGATTTGGTGGACTAAATAACATCTAATCTAGGTCCTATTCCAAATTCTGCCACCCATCTGTGCCTGGGTAAGTTTGTCTACAGTTCAGTTTCCTTATGTATAAAATGAGACCAATTACATCTCCTCCATTTTGCCTCTTGGGCTTAACTAGACAGGCTTCTGGGGGAGACGGGAAGGAGACATTAATTACTCTAAAAAGTCCATACTCTTCAATGTGAATTGTACATTGCAGCACACTGCCACTTAATTGCAGTATAAATTCAAATGCAACTAGAATGAGACAGTAACCAGTTGTTTTCCTAAATCATAGGTTAACTTTTTTTTTTTTAAGTATTTAACAGGTTACCAGGCTGTTACTTTAAAAATGATTGTTACAGGTTGGAGAGAGGTACTTTAATATTCCTTTTGCAGATGATATTTTTAAATGGCTGTCACTTCTATTTTTACATAATGTAATACGATGGAAAGATGTGGAACTACATACTCGAGAAAACTAGCAAAGATCTACATTAAACTAGATAAGGTTTCAAAACCCATTTTAAAAGTTGATAATTAATCTAGCATAGCCCCTTAATGAACATTATTAACTCATGCTTTCTCATTATTTTATTCTCCTAGTCTAACAGGTAAATTTTCCCTAAACTAGCCACTGGAACTGCTGCAGCTTTACCTAGACTGCAGAAGGCGGGGGGGGG
>NC_058131.1:402996272-403053701 GCF_016433145.1 Gracilinanus agilis | reverse complement strand
GCGGCGGCGACGACGCGTCCCAGCTCCCTCCTCCTCTCCCTATCCTACTCCCTCTCCCCCCCCCCCAGGGTGCTGGGGGGTGGGCGCTGCCTCGCAGGCTGGGGGCGGGGTGGGGGGATAGGAAGGGGGGAGTGAGCGCTAGCGAGCGCGCGGGGGGTCACGTGCCGGGCGCCGTACAGTAGGGCGCCCTGTTACTGTACTCGGGGAGTCAGTGCCCTGTTACCGGGTCTCGTCTGTCTCGTCTCTTTTCCCTCAGATCTCGCGAGATCGGCTGGCTGGCTGTGGGGGTTGCAGCAGCGGCGGCGGCAGGCGGAGCCGGGGGAAGGGAAGGCAGCGGCGGCGGCGGCAGGCGGAGCGGCAGGCGGAGCGGCGGCGGCGGCGGCGGGCGGCCGGCTGAGCGGCAGCATCATGGCGGACCGAGACAGTGGCAGCGAGCAAAGCGGAGCGGCGCTGGGCTCTGGCGGCTCCCTGGGGCACCCGGGCTCTGGCTCGGGCGGCGGCGGGGGCGGCGGCGGCGGGGGCGGCGGCGGGGCCCCGGGGGGGCTGCAGCATGAGACCCAGGAGCTGGCCTCCAAGCGGGTGGACATCCAGAACAAGCGCTTCTACCTGGACGTGAAGCAGAATGCCAAAGGCCGCTTCCTGAAGATCGCCGAGGTGGGCGCCGGGGGCAACAAGAGCCGCCTCACGCTCTCCATGTCGGTGGCCGTGGAGTTCCGTGACTACCTGGGCGACTTCATCGAGCACTACGCGCAGCTGGGCCCCAGCCAGCCCCCGGACCTGGCCCAGGCGCAGGATGAGCCGCGCCGGGCGCTCAAGAGCGAGTTCCTGGTGCGGGAGAACCGCAAGTACTACATGGATCTCAAGGAGAACCAGCGGGGCCGCTTCCTCCGCATCCGCCAGACGGTCAACCGGGGGCCCGGCCTGGGCTCCACGCAGGGCCAGACCATCGCCCTGCCGGCCCAGGGGCTCATCGAGTTCCGTGACGCCCTGGCCAAGCTCATCGACGACTATGGCGTGGAGGAGGAGCCGGCCGAGCTGCCCGAGGGCACCTCCTTGACTGTGGACAACAAGCGTTTCTTCTTCGACGTGGGCTCCAACAAGTACGGAGTGTTCATGCGGGTGAGCGAGGTGAAGCCCACCTACCGCAACTCCATCACTGTCCCCTATAAAGTGTGGGCCAAGTTCGGCCATACCTTCTGCAAGTACTCCGAGGAGATGAAGAAGATCCAGGAGAAGCAGAGGGAGAAGCGGGCTGCCTGCGAGCAGCTCCACCAGCAGCAGCAGCAGCAGCAGGAGGATACAGCAGCAGCAACCCTGCTGCTGCAGGGGGAGGAGGAGGGGGAGGAAGATTGATCAAACTGTAAAAAACATAAACACACATACACACACAGAGAGGAAAAAAAAACTATACTATAAAGAAAGAGAGAAAATAAAATTTAAAAAAAATGTTAAAAAAAAAAATGTAACTGTTAACTCCAAGGGAGCACCCACCACCCACCGAACCTCCACCAACTGACAGTTTCTCTTCTTGACTTGCCACCCATCGCTGGATGTTGTCCACTTTATCCACCATATAAAACAGTAAGCAGCTGCTAAAACAAAACAAAAAAAAAAAACAAAAAAGTAATAACATTATATATGAACTGTGTTTCCTACTTGATTAAAAAATATAAAGAACTGAGTGTTTATTTCCCTAATTAACCAAGAACTTTTGTACACGTTTAAGCTATTATTATTAAAAGTGTTTGCAAAATGGTCAAGATTATAATATTGCTGAATTATATTAAAAAAAAGTCCTTTTCATGTTGAGCTAACATTTGACTTTAGCACAAAAAAAAAGAGATATTTTAGAACACGTAAAATAATATTTTTAGTTTTTTCTTCTCATTTTGTTACCAAATTTCAAACCTTACATGGAGGTTATTATAGTATATTTGACACCCTATATACCTGTGATTAGAGATGTGTATATATATGAGGGCTAGGCATGCTGTGTGTCTGAGCTTTGTCTAAATGTTATGCAGAAGTTTGTAGAGTTAAAGGTACGTAGGTTTAATTCATGCAAGGTAAACAATAAGTGCTCTCTTTTATACAATATGCATTGCATCTGGACCTTAAACATATAAAATGGTCAGTGAAACTTCTGTGAACATGAAGAAAATTATTAAAAAAGGCATTTAAATGAAATTTGCTAAGTTGTGATTTTTACGGTTTGAACCAAAGTTATTCAAATAGTAAAAAAAAGAAAAAAGAAAAAAAGTATCTAAAAGAATATCTCCTCCCATAATATTTTTCTGCTCCTGTTTGGTTTACAACTAAGTAGGCGTATTGTCATTATTGTGTATATGAGATGTACTTGTATTGTTCATAATATATTTTTTTTATTATGTGTAGAAAGACTTAAAGTACTTAACCTTATGTGCAGCAATTTCCAGTGAACCTGTATTTGGACAACAGGTAGTGAGTCTTTGTGTGGTCACTGACACTAGCACTGTCTCCTAAACTTGCAAGAGGTCTGAAGCTATCCTTTGATTTATGCCAGTGCTATTAATTTATGTAGGCCTGTTAGAAACCAGTGCAACACAATTATAGAGTTATCCTACTGAGCCATGGATTTTGAGTTTCATATAAAAGTGAAAGCCAAGTTGGTGTATGTAAAGGATTTCCATGTAGCTGTGGTGCTAGTTATTACTGGCTACATTATATTCTAAGTGTATTTGTGACCCTAAGTGTACAAGCCTCCTATCAAGTTTGTTCTTGTAACTCTTATATTCAAGGTGTAGGGTATGAAAATGCAGAACTTAAGGAGAGCACTGATTTGTCAGCTGTTGTCCTCTAAACTGAAGTTATTTGTAACTATAGACTTTTACAGGTTTTCCTTTAAAGATGTTTGTGTGCTTTTAATTGACAACTAACTTCTTGCTGCTGTATAGTAAAATATTAATATATTTTTATCATTAAACTGCTGCATGACTATCATCATTGAGTGAAGAGAAAATGTTATAAAAAAGATGCCTTAAACAGTACATTTTTGTTCAGAATTCTGTAGAAAGCATTTAAGTAAATGGAGAATCTTGTCTGACTCAAAGTTCTGGGGATGAAATAATTTGTTTCTTGACAAATCTAACCATGTAGATCTAACTGCTGTATATAGAAGACACCACCTGTAGGAACAGGAAGGTATCTGTATCTGTGCTTCTCAATGATTGTAAAGCATTGGCCTAGGAAGGTGAAAAAGTTGTCTAAAGTTACTTTTCTGCTGGTTCATTTGGTTTTATTTTTATATTTTTAAAGTTCCCTGGTTGTGTTTTTTCTTTGTTTTTGAGATCTACTGTATATGTTGGATAAACAAGCTATTTCCATTGTACTGTGCATTTCTCTTTTAAATAATTTGCTTTTAGTATCCATACAATGTTAAATATGATATGACCTTACAGTAGGTAGGAGTTTCTTTTACTTAAAAATCACTGGAAATTATTAAATTGCTTTTTTTCTCCCCAAAATGCATTTTTCTTATTTCCAAATAGTAGAATTAAGCTTTGACAGTACATAATGTGAGACATTTGGAATGCTTTTCACCTGCATGTAAACGTTGATTAATGGCCTGGGATTTTTTGTTGTTGTTTTAAAGTTTGTTGAGTGGTTTTGTTCATTGTACTTTAACTGTGATATGGAAAAGATTGCATTATCTGTGCTGTTCCTAGTTAGAAAAGTGATTTGCTTTGATTTTTGTTTCTGGTTTACTGTAGGTTTAAAAAGTTAAGCATTGTATCACAGGTGGTTGGAATACTTCTAGATCAGTGTTTTATAATTGCCAGCAGTAAGTAGTGCAAGTCAACAAAACCACATCAGACTTAGGCAAAGTGACCTTTCTTGCCATAGAGAAGTTCTTTCATGAGGTTTTCTTTAGGGTTAGAATTACCTAAAGGAAAATCTGGACTATAGATTTCAGATTCTGTTTTGGAATTGGACCAGGTAGAAACATATGGGTTGTGCAATTCTAGTTACATTTATAAGAGTTGATTGAACACAATCTTAGCAAGTTTTTGTGCACAGTGTCTGATTTGCAGTCAGTGGATTTATTTTTCATCCACATACAGATATACTAAGATTTACATGGTGATCATGGAAAAGATAAAAGACTGTAAAGATGCTCTTGTCGCATCAGTTTATCCTTGTTCTCTCCCCCTCCCCCACACCTCACCCTCACCCCCAGGTGCTTGGTACTTTACTAAGTTTCAATATTAGTGTTTTGCATTCAAGAGGTTTTTTTTCTTTTGTTTTTCTTTTAATGGTTACCCTGTTTATGCTAGAACAATAAAGGTAATGGTATATTTGACCATATGTGTTACTCAAAGAAGACAGTATGATCAAATGTGCCAAAAAAAAAAAATCTTGACAAGTATTGCCTTATTTTCCTTGATGATCTGCTTTGTCTTATGATGGTCCAATATCTTGGTCAAATTATATTTGCCTGAGTATGAAAGAAAACTTGAAATTCATTGCAATATTGACATTCTTTAAAATAAGAGACACTGTCAAGTAATTAAACCCAGAGGAAAATAGCCACCAGATTTAAATACCTATTGTGGTGGTAAGGATGATTGGTGGTGTGGTGATGATGGTGGTGGGTGGTGGTGGTGGGGATTGATGGTGGTGGTGATGGTGGGGAGGGAGTGATGGTGATGGTGGGTGGTGATGATGGTGATGCTTAATCTTTTATTTTAAAAGCCACTGTTAATTTGTGCCTCATTTTTCATGCTGAAGTTACAAGCAGCAGTCATCCAGCCACAGAGGGAGCTAAAGTTAACTAACCAGAACTGTACAGAAATCATTATACATGCTTTTTCACAACAAAGGAAGTTCATAAGAAAAGCCATGTTGGCTTTTACTTTCTAAGATACAGATTGGAGGATAGATGAATATTTGCCAAATGAAAAGAAACAATAGAAAAGGAATACTATTTTGCAGCTTTTCAAAAGCCATGGATTCTCTGAACCAAAACAAACCTATCAACAAAAATCCTTGACAGTGTC
The DNA here is from genome assembly GCF_016433145.1 of Gracilinanus agilis. Classification (NCBI taxonomy): domain Eukaryota; kingdom Metazoa; phylum Chordata; class Mammalia; order Didelphimorphia; family Didelphidae; genus Gracilinanus; species Gracilinanus agilis. Next base: position 403,048,665 of record NC_058131.1, on the reverse strand, counting down.
ACTTTCTAGTTTTCCCCAAGAGGGGTTGAAGTTTTAACTAAAGTTAAACTATAGCAGTATGTTGTTTTTTGTTGTTTTTTGTTTTTGTTTTTTAAGATTTTACAAATACTTTTAAAGAACAGAGTTGCTATAGTAAAAATGGATTACTATCTTGATTTGCTCTTTCAATTATGCAGAAGGCTGCTAGTAATTTTAACCCTTCCCTTGTCCAAAGTAGAGAATTATTTTTATTTGGGAACAAGTACATTGTTGCCTTTTAAAATAGCACTGTAACAGCCTCTGATAATTAGTTATAGTGTAATCTTTATCCCTTGCAAACTATGCAAAGTGAGTATAAATTAGGATTAAATTTAAATTAGTTGATTACATTGCAATCAGGTGGCATTCAGGAAACCAACTGGATTATATACCAATAAAAACTATTAATCTAAGAACTATGTATGCTAATAACCAACTATAACTTAGCTACCTAGTCTAAAAATTGTCAACATTAATATTGTGTAACAGGTCTGGAGAAGATTGCCTCCTTTCTTAAAAAGAGAGATTAAGGATTTTTATAATTGTTTTTCATCAAATTTTAATATTTTTGTCAAATTTTTAGGTATTTAATTTGTAAAACAGTCTGCTTTGTACTAGCATACAGAAAATAGGATATTGATTTAAACTTTTTTAAGCCAAGTGATCAAGTACATTTGTAATAAAAGTCAATGGATCCATATCAGTTGTACTCACTGTTTTCATTTCTTGTACTTTATACTGCAGCAGTGTTATATACTTCTGCAGGAAACATGAACTGAATCTGGGTGGATGGGAGGGAGACAACTGATTTAATATGAATATTAAAAATCTGGATGATTTTCATGACCAAGTACCTATATCCTTAAGTCAGTGAAGATTTGGTTGATCTCAAGAAACATTTTTATGAATATCCTTTTTGCTTAAAGTTTTGTTTGTTTTTTGCCAAATTTGATGTTTATACGCTTTTTGCTTTTCAATTCCTCTTTTTTATTATTATTTTTTTAATTTTTTAAAGCTTCAAATTTAAGAGACTTTCCTTTTAAGGTATGGACTTTTCTTTTTTGCCCACCCTGTCAGCCATACTATAGGCATGATTATTTTTATCTTCTCTTCATTTCTCACCATTTTTTCTGAAACATTCCATCTTCTTTTTCATGATCCACATATATGTGCATGTATACTTTTATATATATGCCTTTTATACTGTGAATTATTTTATAAAGAGGCCTTCTGTATAAATGTAGGCCTGATAACATTGCATTCCTGGCGTTAATTTTTTTTTAACATGTAAACAAATATAAGCTTTTCCTAAGTTAGAAGTCATACACCAAATCTGATGACTTATTCTCATCCTTTCCCAAAATTTTTCAAATGGGTATAATTGATGTACAAGAATGCTAAAACAAGGTCATATTTTCAGTTACTTATATGTTGGACATTTGATTACAACTCTAAATATAATATTTATAGTTGAGATGTGATCACTTTGGAGAGTAAAATGAGTAGAAATTTAAAATATCTTGCCAAGCAGTTTTTAAAATAAAGAATCCATCAAGATGGTTTCTACAGAGATTTTTGATGAAGGGATGTTGTTAGGTTGAAATTGAAACATTAAGAGAGATTTTTGAAACTCTTATTTTCTGTTGATCAAATTTTGATATTTCACTCAGCATGTACCAGTAAACAGCAGTAATCATTACCATTCTTGCTTTTCATTCATTGTATCACTGTTGTTTTCATTTCAGTCTATTATGGTAAGATAGAAGTATGTGTGTGTGCTCGTGTGTACACGTGTGCGAGCACCTGTCCTAAAACATCCCTAAGTTTGGAGTCCTCAACCACCATTTCTTTTGAACATAACTCCTACATTGTCATCACTTTAGAGGATGTTGTCCTATCTATTAAGAAAAAAGTATGATGTCAACCCTTTCCACAATATTAGTATGAACAAAGCAATGCCTATACAATACCAAAAGAATTCATTGAAAAGTGAAAACACTAGTCAATTACCAAGCCAACAATTTGAGTTGGCCAAATTAGCAAATTTGGGTATTGAATAGATGGTGGCCTAACTGGCTATGTCTCTTTGGAAATGTTGAATGCAGGGCAGGTAGTGTGTCAAAGATTTCTTCCTTAAAATCTGGAAATACAGCTTCTATAACTTCATTTTTAATGTTTTGATGGTGTCTTATTTAGTATATACCTTTTTTCTTTTGTGTGTGTGTATATATATATATTCTCTAGAATAAAGTTGTTTCCTAATGATCAAAAAATTGTACCACTTGAAATTGAGTTCAAAATGGTTTTCATGACCATATACTCTGTTTTGATATATATTAGTAACCTCCTATATAGTAAGGTAAATTTTACCAGCATTTCATGTGCTAGAATTTAGCTCAATTAAAAAAAAAAAAGGCAGTTATAAGTCCATTATTACATTCTTAATTTGGTTTGCTTTGATGCTTCAGGAGGCCATAAGGTTCTGCTATTAAGGATATTATTAGGCAATTATATGATCTCCACAGAAATATGTAGAAATAGACTTCTGAACACAGCCCCTAGCAAAATGTTTTGCACATAGTAGGCACTTAAATGCTTGCTAAATTTTTATTGTTGAACATCAATTATGTTGAGGATGCTACATGATTCAGGAACAAGAAGGAGCAAATATGTCCTTATGATATCCTTCCCCCCTTCTTTAGTAGAGGATAATTTGATCCCATCCATCTTGACTATTTCAGGCAGAGATTATAACTAACTGATCTGTTGGTTGGCACCTTCTGGTGCCCTAGAGCAGAAGTTAGCAACCACTGATTCCTGTAGAACTCTACTATTTTGCACCTTATTCATTTCTGACATTTTTTTCTCTGTTGCTTTACTTCCTTTATATTCTAATATGCCTCTTGGTACTTAGCATTCTTTTCTGCTTCTTAGGCCTTAGACCTCTTAATGATACCATACTTGCCACCATTAAAGGTACTTGCTTCTAAAGAAGTTTTTGACCCTTGTCCCCACAGCATAGCCAGCGTAATTGTCAAGAAGAAGCCATGTACTATGCTGTTTAAGCTCAGACTAGAGTTCTGCCCCCAACTAGAATTTTACAATTTAATTAATTAATTGAAGTCTTATGCTAAGATATATTTGTGACTCAAAAGGTAGTAAAATGTATGTATATTTAAGAAAGGTTGCTGAAGCTGTAGCTAACCATTTGGAAACTGGCGAGCTGGTGAAGGAATTTGTAAAAGGGGATGTGAATGCTATAAGGAAAAATGGATTAAAAGTAAGGAGGATCTTAGAATGGATATAATAAGAGGTACCAAGGTCGGGGTTTGAATTGAGTTATTTGCTAAGGATGGTGAATGAAAAGACACTAGGGATGTTTAAGAAAAGTCAAAGGATTACTTCATTTGTTCTGTGGGAAGTGATGGTCTTCGGTCTTTCTGGGTCTTATGATGATGCATTAAGTTCACTCATCTACTTATGGAAAGGTGGCATGTTATGGAACAATTTAAAACCCAAGGATTATGGAATTGGCCATTATTGGGCTCATTCAGGCTGAACCAAAGCTAATGGGCTTAGTTATTCTGAGGAAAATATTAGGTATACTCAAATTCCTAACAGTTTTAAAAGCAATTTTCAAAAGCAGATATGTATAATGTCTACTATAAGTCTTAGGATCGTATTGTAACGTGGTAGTTTTCAAGTAAGTTTTTAGTTTTTGAAGCCAGTTCTTCCACTTTTAGTTACATTTCATACCCCCCACCCCCAGTGTTTTTAAAAGAGTAAATAAAATTCTAAATCCAGGTGAAATAGCTAACACTAGATTGCAATTTGAAGTATCTTTTATATTTCTTCCAACAATTGTAAGCATAGCAACAAGTCAACTGCATTCGTTTGTGGCCCTTGATAACATATCTGAAGTATGATTTAGCAGAATCAGCTCACATATCTTTGCCAACTTTTTTCCCTTCAGTTATTCACTATAATGCTTTCAAAATACAAAGTTCCTAATCATTTCTGTGGTGAGGAGTATGTTAGCACTTATATTTTTTAAAAGTTCTTATGTCCTTGTTGCAGGATCAGCTGATGGTATTTGGCTTTCAGCTTTCAGCAATGATGCTTTATATTTTAGTTATTTAAATTAGTATGACAAACATTTATCATAAAAGTCATACAGTATTATTTTGGTTCCAGTCAAATACATGCATTTTAATAACCCTCTTTCAAGTTCATTTAATTTTTGACAAATATCTTACATTATTGCTATTAAAATGTCTAAATGAAAATAATTTCTACCTGAAGATAAAAAATTTCAAAGTCGAATATGTCAATTATGTTAACAATTTTAGTATTTCTTTTATTATAACACTGGTAGAGTTGGCACTAAAATGTAGTATGATATCCAGATTTTATAGTGAGTCATTTAAGATTATATTATAGTTTGAAACTATAATTTGTTTTAGTCAGTACAGGACCTTCTTAAATGGCCCCTCAGTTTAGCAGTTATATATCTTAAAATGTATTTCTGAGCTATTTATTACTGATTTAAATGACTAGGCCAAAGTCTTTCCAAGGCTTCCTCTATTGTGCAAAGAAATGAATGGTAGGTAGCCTATCTTCTGCAGGCAATTGTCTTTTATGCATAATGTTGCCAGTGTAAAAACTGTCAATCTCAGGACAAAGTCTGTAAAGTTCTCTAAAATGTTTCCATTTTCTTTTCATCATTTTGCACTACTTAACCTTGCATTTCATTTTTCTTTGAAAATGAAAATAGATCTGTTGTTTTCATTTTTGTTTCTAGGTGTTTCCAATTTCCTGATCATCAGCAGAATCCTATAATGTTTTCAGTATCTCACCCAAATGAAAACCTTAATTACAATTAAACATGCTTAACAAAAGTCAAGAAAATATTTTACAGTTGTATAAAACTCAGTCTCATTTTCATTCCACTTAAAATATGACCTTTGCCAACAAAACCCTTTGAAAATATTTATATGACATATGTAAATATATAAAGTGAAAACCTTGGAAAGCATATAAAATGCTGTCTTTAAGATGCAAATTTCAGCACAACAGCTCCATTTGGGTTGTTTCTGTGTATGTTTTGACCACTAAACTTGTTCAAAGGGAAGAGGTCTGGTGAGTTGTATCCCTTTATTGTCAATAGGCTTTATTTCTTATAGATCATCTGATGTAATTAGGATGAGAACTGTCTTATGTATGAATTCCCTTAAGGAATTTTGTGATGGCTTTTGGGGGAGTAGGGTAAGTATAATACATGAAGAGTCTTTATTTTAACCAAAAGTCTTCTTGTAACTTTTAAGGTGGAAAAGTTGACACATCAGACCTTTTCTCCAGTTGGTGAGTTAGAGTATGCATAATAGTTGGTGTTCAGAAAGGTAATCAATGGCTATTGTCAATAGAACAAAATAAAATGAGCTATTTTTAGTGATCTATGTTTCCTTTTTAGGCATGTCATGCTTAAAACTCAACAAGTGAGAGGCCTCTCTTTGGGCCTGGTTTATTTTTGGAATGCCTGAGTGTGTGTTTTAGTGAGGAAGAGGGTTTTAATTCTTATGTATTTCACTGCATGGTTTTGACTCTGTGTTGGAACTTTGTTAGCTTTCTGTTTAATTTTTGTCAGAAAAGTTAAACTTCCATTGTTAAGATTTTAGATTTGTCTAGTGGAATTGTACCATTGTTCATCTAAATATGGGCCAATTTGGGGTAATTTAAGTTTACAAGTATGCATTTATTTGTCTCAGAAAATTCTTTAAAAGAGATTTAGTGCAATATTGAAGGTTAAGGACTCATGTAGTTAGGGTTATTTATATCCAAAACTGTCAATTTTCAAATCTATATGGATATTGGGATGGTGTTCATTATCCCTGTATATTTCCTTCAAAGGATTTGAAGATTTCATCTTCAAAGAATTTTTTTTTGAGATTATGCCACCATATATAGGGAAAAAATTAGAAGATAGTTTTTGTTTAAGATTTTAAGTTTATCTACATGTTAATACATGGATTTTTCTTTAGCAAACTTAAATTCAATGATTCAGAGCATTTATTTGCCAAATATAAATAAGAGGGTACCAGCAGTTTGAAATGGGGTTTAAGAGCTTTTAGGATTCTTCCCCTATTACCTGATATAAAATTATCTATAGATGCCCTTTAGTAAACCTCATATACAAATTTATTTATATATATGTATATATATATATATATACACACACATACACTTGATAAAGTATGGAACTAATTCACTTTGCATAATCTGAAGCTTTGCAATCAGGTTTCAGATGGGAATAGACTATAGATGAAAGGTGGTGGCACCTACTGGCACAAAGTAATGTTGCAACCCTGGTCTTTTAGACATGACAAGTAGTCAGACAAAAGATGGAATGAAACAAAGTTCTGGATGCTGAAAGTATGGAATCTGGAAATTGCCAAGACATATAAAGAATTCTTTTGCTTTAGGGTATGGGAGAAAGCAGATCATGTAGACTGATTATCCCAGAGTTAGAAAAGTAAACAACTGAATGGATACTCTTAAGCAGGCATAAATTCTAATGTACAGAGATGCTCAGTGTGCCATGAAGCTGCTGTTACCAAAAATTTCACTTAAGTTTCAATTTCAATTACTCCCCAATTAAAACACCAATTTATGGTATATGTCAGTAGGAAAAGAGATTTTGCTTCATAGTTGCTTTGCCAGAAGACAGCTAGCTATTCTGTGAAGTGAGGGAGACCCGTATTACTTTTGAGAGGTTGTGTGGAACAAAAAATACATTGTTTCTGCTCTATCTAAACCAGTATTTATGAGTAGCACTTGTTTGGGTGTCTTTGTGTTGGCAACTTTTATCAGTAAGTATTGGTTTACACTTGAGACCAAGAGCCAAGTTTATAAGGCTGACTAATATTTCTTCACCCCTATGTTAAATGCAAACACTTTAAAGATATATACATATGTGTGTATGTATGTTTGTATGTATCTTCAGGTATGCCTTTTGAGTTAAAAAAATCCCCTAGAAATTATAGAAACACATCTAATAGGACAGGCATCTGACAAATTGTTTCCTCCCAATTTAGAAGCTTGTGAGAAACAGTACTTTGAGTCTAACTATACACCATTCAAGTGTATTAGTTTTAATACAGAATTTTGGGGCATGCCCTTGGGCTCATTCAAAAGTGTACAATAGGAAACTAAATTTCCTTTCATAGGAAGGAGATGTTTTTCTATTTTGCAACACATGACTATAAAGCTTCCACTATGGGAAGATGAATCATGTATCAAATTAATGAGACACATATATATTTTTACATATTTAGAAGGAATCTATATAGAGCAACATTCAGAACCTATATAGAAATGATATTCTGTATAGGACCAATAGAGAAGCAACATTCAACACTTAAACATTTGGACTTTTCAGGTAGGGAGACTTTAGGTCTTGTAATGACTTGCAGAGTATTATCATTGAAATGCAGCCATTACTTGAAATTCACTGGGGAAAAATTGTTAGAATGTTCTCTTGAAATGTGTTTAACTTAAATACAGCAGCTCTAGGCTAACATATGTGTAGGAAACAAGCAAAACCAACTAAATAAATCAATCTGGTTTGCCAGCCAATCCAGTTTGAGTGAAGTGAATACACTGATAGCTTGCATCCTGAAGAAACATTTTGGATCTTAGCCTAAGGATCTGAGAAACAATCTTACCTGACATAAGAAGACTCACACTTTGATAGTTTCTAACATAACTGTCCATTTAAGGAGCTATGATACAATTTACTAATTTAATCCACAGATATCTGTTGATTAACTGTGAGATTTTTAGTCCAAAGTGGCCTGAAACCCTTATCCCTGGAAATAGATCTCGAACTAAACAGGGCTGGATCAGGTCCTTACTTGGATGAGTCTCATAGATTTAAGAGCTGTACCTGCTTTCCTTGAGTTAGTACTGAACCTATATCCAGCATGATGTTGCTGCAGGTACTTTCTCTCAGAAGAGGCATGGAGCCCATATCTTGAAGGCTTGTGGCATTTTGAGAGGAAGGTGGTAACTCTAGTGCCCTAGCCAAATTCCAGCTCACAAATGGGTATTCCATCTCATTTTCAATGGAAATGTTCATTACTTCCCAGCCAACCTGGATGAACACAGTGTGGGTTGAACTGCTGTTTCCCATCCCTCCCCACCCAAGTCTGAGATGCCTGCATGTACTAACTTGATGATGTTAATTCTTTAACCTACCTCACAGGGATGTTGTGAGGCCTCAAAAGTTTATGTTTATAAAATGTTATAAGTTCATTGGGTAGTTGACTCTTGTAATTGCTGTGTGGTTAAATTGAATTTCTTCTAGGCCAAGTTTGTAATCTGTGGCTACTGGAGTATTCCAGCTGTAAAGTGTGAGCTAGAGCCTACTTTTCCTCCCTTTTTTCATGGTGTGTGTGTGGGGAAAATACCTGTTCAATTCTCTGTCAGGGAAGTCCTCAGTTGAACAGCATCTGAGTAACTAAGGTTGGTGGTATCCTTGGGCAGTTTGAACATGACTAGATGGATCCTTGGATGCCACAATGAGATGACACAATGAGAACTCACCATTATTTTTAATGGTTGTAATAGCTATTTCCTCTAGTTGTTATTTTAAGAGTAAGTCGCAAAGTTGCTTTATTTTAGCTTTTTGTGTATGCACAATCCCAAACTGGAAGAAACAAAAATCCTGCTGTGAAAGGTATATATTACTCTAGATTTTTCTTATTGTAAATATTGTAAGATTGTAATACTGTCGATATTTTATTAACCAACAGATGTTAATCTATGTGAATTCAGACTTATTTTAAATGTGCTTCATATTTACTGTATGTTGTTCCTGTTGCAGACAGTATTAAGTTATATTCTGATGTAAGATTAACTTTATTAAAGAATGTAAACATTAATGTTTCCTTATGGGAAAAGAAATAAAATATTATAAAGACAATTCTTTTCATTGAAATATACTGTGTACTTATGCTTGCTAGACCAGTACCACTTATAAATTTAGTACAACTATTCCAAAATGTTAATACAGCTAACATAGTTGTGCTGTTATTTGAAAGTTCAAGAATAAGTATTGTTGGAATATAAAGTTTGTATCAGTCTGCTGTGAATCAGAACCTTGACATTTCTAATCACATTTGTAAACTTTTTATAGTGAAAATTTTAATGACTTAATTTTAAAAATTCTCCACTAAAGAATAGTCAAATTAGTATCCTTTCAGAAGTAGAGTTGTCTTTATTGTCTTTACAAAATGACTTTGGTTTTAAGGACCAGAAGTATGTTAAAGGCTTTAGAGCAGAGTTGTTGACATTTGAGTTTACAAGTTAGTCTTCATTGGAGATGTGCCAATATACAGTAGAATATCATTAAATTGCACTGATTGGGGAGCCCTTTGAGGGTACTTGAATTTTGCCAATTAAAAAGTAAGCAAATGCAATTCTAAAACCAAATTCAAGGATTCTGTAATAAATGCAATTGTTGTGTAATGAAAAAGCAGTGTTTTGGAATGTAATGTAACCCTAATTTGCTGCCATGCATGTCCATCCCATTGTTGAGAACTCAAAATATGGAAATACGGCAGATACCTCTTGAGTCAACTGGCTCTAAGAGTTTGTGGAATATAGAAATGGAAACTAGCAAGGTTCTACTGTACTGCTTATTGAAGTATTGTGATTATTTTAGGCATTTTGATTCTTACAAAATATATACTGTAACAGTATACTTTGTACAGATTTAAATTTTATTTGAAAAATGAAATAAAGTAGGCAAAAATAAAGATGTTTATTTTTCATGTGACTATGTAAACAGATCAGTCTTTTGTTTCAGTGCATTTTGGGAATGGAGGTGGGGGCCAACTATTCTTTAATCTATTGCTTCCCCTAAAGGCTAAATGGAAATACTCTTTCAGGAGCCCAATGGCACTTGCCTATTAACTGTAACCTGTAATTATGGGCTGTAAATGTATACCATCTCACAATGAAGAGACATCTCTGGCTGTATTTTTGTTTTGTTTTATGATAAAAAAAAATTTTTTTTCTTTAGAGGATTTTGAAGTAAAAGACCTGTCTTACATTTTAAAATCAGTTTTAAAGGTCCTCTGATTGGGAATGATTGACTTAATGATCTCATGAGGAATAAAGTCATATTTAGCTAAAGGAAAGGGTAGTTAGAGACTATGATTTGGTTTCACATGGAGGATTTTTTTAAATTAGTTTTTTTTTTTCGGTTGGGGGGAGTTTGAATCTACAACAAAAGATAGCTCACTAAGAGACTTCGTTTTCATTTTATACTAGAGAAAACAGGTGTTGTGATACATTGAAAATGAAGATTTTCTGAATTTTCTGCTGAGTAGAACAGCAATCAATGATTTTGTAAATAAAAATTCTAAAAAGAGACGGAAGGTCCTAGGTTCAAATCTGGCCTCAGACACTTCCCAGCTGTGTGACCCTGGGCAAGTCACTTGACCCCCATTGCCCACCCTTACCACTCTTCCACCAAGGAGCCAATACACAGAAGTTAAGGGTTTAAAAATGTAAAAAATAAATAAATGAATAAATAAATAAAAATAAAAATTCTAAAAAGTACGATCCTAAAGGATAGTTTTAGAATGGGGGTGGGAGGGGATGGAAGGACTTTATAAAACCTTAAGTTATCTCATTGAACAGAACTGCTACTCTCTGGTACATAAATAGAGAAAAGGTGTCAGTGGCCTTAAATTCATTTCATCTTCCCCACCTTTTTGAAGAGGTTTCATGTTTTTGTTTGAGATTTTCCTCTTTAGTTTCATTAAATAAAAAATAAAAAGATTTGTATTGAGCCAAGATCGGAAGAAAACTTTAAGGGTTGCTGAAAGTTCCTTATAGCAAGTATACCATGGAAATTTTTTTGATTACTTTAATTTTTTATTTATGTTAAAATAACAATGATTATATTGTACTAAAGTATCACCATGGAATTATCTCAAGTTAGATGCATACCACAGTTACAAGGTTCCCTAGGTGAATCCTGATGTTTTTTCTTTCAACCAAAACTGACCTCCCTTGCATTGAAACAAGAAGTTGAAGATGATCATTTACCAAGTTTGGCAAGCCACAAGCTTGCCAAATAAATAATGAAGTTTTGTTTCATTACCAGAGGCCCAGTGTTGAGGCTCTCATCAGTTTGGAGGGGAGCTGTCCAGGAAGTGTAAGGTTGTTGCCATTAGTTTCTGGAGTACCATTGCGCTTTGTTTGTAGACTTTCAGAAAAAGAGGACTGACTGGCAAGTGTTTCCTTAAGAGGAAGCTAGACTATTATTCCTATCTAGTGTGATTAGATTAAATGAATCCTCAGGCCTGCCAGGACTGTGATCAAGTTACATAACTTTAAAGTATTAGTGGTAGAAGACTCTGTTAAGCTTTATTTGTTCCAGGTAAAGAAAGGTAGAGGGCAAAGGTCTCCCTCTCAGTCCCTTTCCCCACATTATCACAGACCTATCCCAAATGGAAATGAACTGATTGATGTCCCAAACAGAACCGGTCCATTCTTCAAAGGAGCCTTAGACCTCTGACATCAGTTGAGTTGAGGCAATGGTCGGGATAGGAGCACCAAGGACTCTGGGAAGGAGAGGAGGCATAATTAGACCAGGACAGATTATTGAGAAGGCACTCCATATTATGCTAAAGTGCCTGACCTTGGACTAAGCAGGACTGTGCTTTGTCTTTTTGAAAGCTTTATGAAAGTCTACTACTAGATGTTAACTTTAAATTGTGGGCTATTTAATTTGCATTGCATAGTTTTTAGAAATTTCTTTGTTACTAGTTTTCATAACTGCTTTCATAAGCAGACAAAACCTTGGAACTTGAAAAGTTGACTTTTAGTGCCCATTCAGCATTAAAAGAAAGTTAATTTGCCTCTTTCCTGATATTCATAAATGGTCCAGCACAAGTCCCTGTTGCCCCTCCCTCTCTCCCCATAAACAACTGACCAACTAAAGAACTAAGAAATGTTCCCCTTATTCTTTTAGCAGTGGCTCCCAGCCCTAGTTTTACAACACTTCAGGGTCTTGGTGGTAATCTCAAGGGATTTCATGAAATTCTCAAAAGCTTGCAATTTTAATTCACTTTAATTAAAAAAGAAAATAGGTCATGCAGCCCTTTGGAGAAGAGTGAGGGAGTGTCATAGAAATCCAACAACTCTAAGGTGTTATGGCTCCAAAAAAAAGGCAGTAATGGAAAGGGTGATGGACTCAGAGAGTTAGGTCAGACCTGGGTCTGAATCCTGCCTCTTAATACTTATTAGCTGTGTATTCATGGGGGGAAGCCAACCTACCTGAGCTTCAGATTTCTTATCTGTAAAGTGGGGATAATAATATATAGGTCTGATTTTGTTACAGCTGGGAAAACCTTCATGTTTTCTACCCTGCCTAAAGAAAAAAAATATAAACTCCTTGGCCTAGTATTTGAGATGTTCCATAAGCTATCATCTGTTTTCTACTTTATTTTTTCTGCTTTAAGCAAACCAATCTACTTGCTATTCCCTAGTCTCATCCTACCCTCTCCTATCTTTGCAAATTTGCATGCTGTCTGCCACACCTTAAATGGACTCCTCCATTCTTGGTCTCTACATTTTGAATCTCCTTCAAAATGCTGCCTCTTCCATGATACCTTCTTTGATCCACTTAGAAATGATTCATCCCTCCTTGAATCTTTCAGGCCACTCTCTCTTATACTGTTAGTTGTATTGAAATTATTAGTGTGCATATCTCTTATTCCTGCTAGTTTGTAAGATCCTTTTGGGCAATTATTCTGTCATTGAATCTTTGTAATCTGAGTAATAGTGTCCTGCACACAATAGAGACTTTAGTAAATCCTCTAATTGAAGCTGTTGGCTCAAAAGAGAACAAATGGCCTCTCTGGTCTAGGTGTATAGCTCTGCTGTTAATTCTTAAGTGTATACATACTCATATCTGATATCTGCTTCCTTTAAATTTCCTAAATTGTGCAGCACTTAAAGCTCACTGTCCACAAAATTGCCCTAATTTTGCCCTAATAGTGACTTCTACAACCATTTCAAGTTTGTGGCTTTGACAGCTTGCTTCCTTCTGTTTTTCTCTTTCCTTCTCTCTCCTTCCATCTTAGTTCATGTTGCCACCTTTGGTCTCTTTTCATCTTAGATCAGGTCTATCATTTGGAGACTCAGTTTGTTTGCTTCATGTCCAAGTAATATGCAGACAACTTCTGCTAGCAGTAGCTAATAACATTCTGATATGAATTTGTCCGGGCTGGTCATCAAAAGGGAGCCACTATTGGGTAAGAATTTGAGTTTGTCCATTCCCCTAAAGATTCAGTATTTGCTACTAATTGGATCAGTAATCTGATCTCCCAGAACAAGCCCTGCTGTTCCCAATTCAGTATTTTGCTTTGGGATACTTCAAAGACATTTCCCAAGGTGATTCAAATTCCTGTTTTAAGGAAAAGAAGTCATCATGAAGCAGCTAGGTGGCTCAGTGGATAAAGAGCCAGGCCAGGAGACCAGAGTTCAATTATGACCTCAGACACTTCCTAGCTGTGTTACCCTAGGCAAGTCACTTAGCCCCAATTGCCTAGCCCTTGCTGTTCTTCTACCTTGGAACTGATATTTAGTGTTGAGTCTAAGACAGAAGGTAAGGATTAAAAAAAAAAAAAAAAAAGAAATCCTCATAAAAGTGTAGCCCCTCCTAATTTTCTTATCCCTCCACTACCAAGTCCAAAGAGGGAAATATGTTCCTTGGATGTTGTTTGACCCAATAAAATTCCTTCTGTGTAGCCTGTGCCAGATTAATTTAGAAAAGTTATTGTCACTCTTTTGGATTTACTCTTTTGTTATTCCAAGAACACTAAAGAAGAATAAATGCAGAAAACAACACAACTTGGGAAAGCATAGGAAGGTCCCCCTCCCTCCCCCCAATCAAAAGTCCCTCCTACCACTGGTGCTGAAAGATCTACATCTCAAAGAAGAGGAAACTTTGTTGTTTGCTTGCTGAGAAAGGATACTTCCTTTGGCATTCCTCTACCTGACCATGGAAACACAACCATTACCAGTAGGTGATTACATCTTATCTTTAATAAGTAGCACACCCAAATCTATGCTTTCTTCAGTCAAAAATTCTCTCAAAACTACTGTAATTACAGGGGGAAGCTGGGTAGCTCAGTGGATTGAGAGCCAGGCCCAGAGACAGGAGGTCCTAGGTTCAAATCTGGCCTCAGACACTTCCCAGCTATGTGACCCTGGGCAAGTCACTTGACCCCCATTGCCCACCCTTACCACTCTTCTGCCATGGAGCCAATACACAGTATTGACTCCAAGATGGAAGATAAGGGTTTAAAAAACAACAACAACAACAACTACTGTAATTACAATGAAGCATCAGGGGACATTGTCCCATTTGATGATGCCCACCCTATTTTCCCTACTCCTTTTCACAAATTACTTATGAAGTAACCAGGAAGAGAAGCAGCATTCTCAGTATTCTATGGTTATTATTTCCCTGACTGATTGACAACTCAGTCAAACAATACTATTGGTAGATAGTAAGCTCCTCCCCCTACAGGAAGTTAAACATTTCTGAGCCTACATTAATAGAAAATTACTAGGGGCAGCTGGGTAGCTCAGTGGATTGAGAACCAGGCCTAGAGATGGGAGGTCCTAGGTTCAAATCTGGCCTCAGATACTTCCCAGCTGTGTGACCCTGGGCAAGTCACTTGACCTCCATTGCCTACCCTGACCACTCTTCCACCTATAAATCAATAAACAGAAGTTAAGGGTTTAAAAAAAATAGAAAATTACTACATGTAGTTCTGTAGACATCTTTTCCACTCCCTCCTACAAGAATCTTTACAGAATCACCAAATTGGAGAGTGGAGGGGACCTCATCTGACATGACATAACTCATAGCCAAAATGAATTATAAAGAACTTAGCATGTGCCTGGCTGTCAACAAGTAATTATTAGGTACCTATTGTATGTCAGGCACTGTGCCAAGTGCTGAAGTTATAAAGAAAATAAAAGCTTGTCCTTGCTATTGAGGAGCTCACATTCTGAAGGGAGAGACAATATGAAAACAACTGTGTGTGTGTGTGTGTGAGAGAGAGAGAGAGAGAGAGAGAGAGAGAGAGAGAGAGAGAGAGAGAGAGAGAGAGAGAGAGAGAGATAAATTGGAAATAATCAACAGAGGACAGGCACTAGTATTAAAGAGGATCAGGAAAGGTTTTTACAGAAGGACCTTAGCTGAGACTTGAAGGAAGTCAAGGAAGTTAGGAGGGGGAGAAAAAGTTCCCTAGGTGAGGAAAGGAAAAGGAATAAGCATTTATGTGGCACCATCATATATGTGCCAGGAACTGTGTTACATCCTTTACAAATCACTCATATGATCCTGTGAGGCAAGTACTGTTATTATCCCCCACTTTACAGTTGAAGAAACTGAGGCAGAGGTTAAGTGATTTGTCCTGGGTTACACACAAGTGACTGAGGGCAAATATGAACTCATGTCATCTTGGCACCAGGCCCAGTGCTCTCTCCACTGTACCACCTCGATGCCTAAGGGAGAACAACTGAAAATGCCCAAGGTCAAGAGAGAGAGTGTCTATTTTGAGGAACAGCAAGGACAGTGTCACTGGCTTACAGAATAGTTGGGGAGACATATGGTGGCAGTGTCAGAGAAGAGAAGAGGGACATATGGAGATGTTATAGAGGTAAAAAAAACGGCAAGGCTTGGCAACTGATTGGATATAGATGGGGGTTTGAGAGAGGGAGGAGTTGAGGATGACATCCAAGTGGTGACTCTGAGCCACTGAGAGGACAATGGTATACCCCATAGGAATAGGGCAGTTATGAAGACAGGAGGTTTGGGTTCTTTTCCTACTTGGCTGTTGCTCCTCAGCCTCCTTTGTTAATCTTCATCTGGGTCATGCCTCATCATTGTGGGTGTCCCCAAAGGTTTTGTCTTTGGGCCCTCCTCTCTATATATTGTTTCACCTGGTGATCTCATCAGTTCCCATGGACTGAACTATGATCTCTATGCTGATGATCTTCAGATTTATTTGTCCAGCCCTAACATTTCTTCTGATCTGTAGTCTTACATTGCCAACTGCCTCTTGGACATTTCAAACTGGATGTCTCATAGACATTCTTTAATCATCCTGCTTACCTTTTGACTTAGTATGGGTTCTGAGGCAGAAGAGTGATAAAGGCTAGATAACTAAGGTTAAATGACTTGCCCAGGTTCATAGCTAGAAAGTATCTTATGCCAGATTTGAAATCAGGTCCTCCTGACTCTAGGCCTTAGTCTCTCTCTACTGTGCTATCTAGCTGCTTCTCAATAAGCATTTATTAAATTTCTATTGTGGCCTCACCACAGAAATGCCTATCGCCCTGGTACTACTGCTGGTTTAGGTTCTGTCCATCCCCCATGGACAGAAGGGACCATCTTCTAAATGGGATTCTGGAAACAGAAACTGATGCCCAAATCAAATGTCATCATCAAATCTGCATTTGGCCTGGAAACAGCTTCTTGGTAAGAGAGGATAAGGGGTGGGGAATTTTAGAGGCAGGGTTGTTTTAACCTTAATGATGTCAGGTCTAGAGAGATTGGACTGTCCCATCACAGAGCTTCAACAGCACTTGTATGAACTGGCCTCATCTTTTGGAGCTAATACTCAACAAAGTAGTCAAACCTACTGGGGTGGGTGAATAGGAACTGCTGGAAGAGACTACAGGCAGTCCTGTTCTAGGAATAATTGGAGGATGGAGTCACTGACCAAGTATAAGAATTATAACACTTGTTGCCTGATTCTGGCTTCTCCACTCACTGCTACGCCTAGTCTCTTCTTGTGCCTCATCCAGAAAATGAGAATGCCACATTTCCAAGGATGAGGTAGCTTAGTAGTAGGCATCTGAAATTCCTAAATTCCTGAGAGTGAGGAAAGTTTTTTTCTGATTCCAATTTAAAAACGGAGAGTTAAAGTTCGTGGGCTCAGCTGAGTTTAAAATATAAATTTAGGTTCTGGGATAAATTTAGGGCTGTGGATTGTGGACACAAATAGCAGAGCTGTGCTGAGACAGAGGATGGCGTTTGAGGGTTTCAAGCCAACTCATCAATAGGACAACTTCCTATTGTGAAGACTGGGCTTCCAGGTCCCTAGGGGCTTCCCTCAAGAAGTATTTTAGGGGGCAGCTGGGTAGCTCAGTGGATTGAGAGTCAGGCCTAGAGACAGGAGGTCCCAGGTTCAAATCCGGCCTCAGACACTTCCCAGCTGTGTGACCCTGGGCAAGTCACTTGACCCCCATTGCCCATCCTTACCAATCTTCCACCTATGAGANCAGCTGTGTGACCCTGGGCAAGTCACTTGACCCCCATTGCCTACCCTTACCACTCTTCCACCTATAAGTCAATACACAGAAGTTAAGGGTTTAAAAAATTAAAAAAAAAAAAAAAAGAAGTATTTTAATGTACCCTCTGAAAATACATTGAGTTGAAAGGAGGTAAGATATATGTGAAAACTGAGGTACAGAGTGGTTCTGTGCATCCATTTATATTGTCCCTGCATTGCATTTGCTTTCAGCCAAAGATAGTGGAAGTCTTTTTTTTTTTTTGAGGGGGAGGAGAGGGATATTTATTGAGAAGTTATTATTTTTCCAAACCAAAATATATCAGTAGAATTTTTAGAGGTCCTTATTGAATACATTAAGTTGGAGCCCCCAGATTTCTCAGGTTCTCTATTTGCTTCAGTTTTGTTTTATTTTGTTTTGTTACTCTCAGCGTAAGATGCATTCATGTCTCTATTCACCAGACTAATATTTTTATTGTTTAGGATTTATTTTGTCATTCCTACATTTTATCATTCTTATCTCCTCAGATCTGAAGCTTCTGAAACTTCTGGATAGATATGGAGACAAGGAGAGGTTTGGCTCTTTAAAAAACAAACAAACATGGTCTCATTCTAGAGAGAATCAATTCCTTATTGGATACATATGACTTCATAAACTTTCCCATCTGTCAAAGGACAAAGCTATGACATTACTAAAGATCAAGATTCATCATAAATCTATCCTGTCCTCTTTTAAGATAGCAGGAATTAGTATTAGCAAACAATTCTTTCTTATGACTAGATAATTTGTACTTCTGGAATAAAGAACTGTGCTGTGCTTCTGAGGTTAAACTCATCTATTGGAAGATTGCTGAGATGCTATGGGAGTTCATACCATCTTGATCACTGAAATTATGTGACTAGTTCTTGTCTATGGATAGGTTGCTCAGTTTGTAGCCTTGGTGAGAGTAATCAGCAAGATTCAGAAATTTTCTATGAGGAGACATTCATTAATAGGGATGAAATAGCATGCCAGAGATGTTAGTTACTGGACTAGAATTAGAGTAATTGCCTCTGATGCAGGATTGAGGGTCTATCTGATAGCTCCAAGAAAACTGGAGGCCCTTAGCAACTTTAATATCTATCTTCCTTTTCTCCTAGAAGTTTTTTAAACATCTACTTGCCATTTCACCTAAATAAGGTCACCATTTATACCATATTGGCATACTAGTATGATTTGTCTTATTCAAACCATCACTTTCATGGAGATAGAAAGACAGGTGGATTTTTCAATGAAGAGACCAATCAATATATTATTCTTTTTTGTTGTTGTTCAATCATTTTTCAGTCGTGTCTGACTCTTCATGACCCCATTGGGATTTTCTTGACAGACATACTGGAGTGGTTTACCATTTTCTTCTCTAGATCATTTTACAGATGAGAAAACTGAGGCAAATAGGGTTAAATGACTTGCCCAGGATAACAGATCTAGTGCCTAATGTCTAATTTGAACTCATGTGTTCCTGATTCCAGGCCCTGCACTCTATCCACGGTACTACCTAGCTTTCATTTAGTTTTATTTTTAGAACACCAAAATTAAACAAGATAGGCAGCTGCTTATATTATAATATTGAGGAGATATAATGATGCAAGGTATTTTAGTGACTTTTTATAAATGTTTATTTTTCTAATGCCATATTTCTCTCCCCATAGTACATGGTTATTTATTTTGTGATCTATTGCCTGTGTTAGAATGAAGACTTAAAGTCTCAATTTTCAAACCTAGCTTGTCATCTGTTCTGATCAGAGTGCCTTCTTCCCTAATCAAGAGAATGAGAAGACTTGGCTGCACTCTTATTTTATTATTCCATATTCCTCTTTTCTTGGTTCTATTTAATCAATAATTCCTTTTGAGACATCTTCCTTAACAATTTTGGTTGGTCATTTTTTTGGGACACTCTGCCCAGACTCTAAGGCTTATAGAAAATAGAGAGAAAATTTACCTCTAGTATGACTCATGACTTTCCCACTTTTGAAGACAAATCATTTAGGGTTGAGGTAGTCCTTCAAAAGGTCCTCTTTATCCTCTTTCTTCCAAGAAGGACAACATGATCCCAATCCTAACTCTCCTAACATGCAGATCTATACTTAATCTGAGAAGATTCTATCCATTAGTATAATTTCTTGAGATCTCTTCCATATCACCCCAATTTCTTTGACTTTGATGCTTATTCCTTTCAGAGAATAATATACATAGTGAAAGAGTACTTAATTGGAAATCAGGAAATTTAGAGTCAAGCCCTGCATTTGCTACTCACTTGCTATAACACTTTGGGCAAATCACTTACTTTCTCTGAGCCTCAGGTTCCTTAAAACTAGGGAATTAGACTAATTTTTGTGGTCCCATCCAGCTAGCATTCTTTAACTCTACCTTACATTGGTTATTTGCATTGTCATGTCCCATGACTACTATTTTTTTCCAAGATCAAAAAATTGGGCATGTGTTTTTGCTTAAGGGATCTGAGGACTTTATTTTTCTCATTCTTTGTACTTGAAGACTTTTCCAAGTTTCCAGGAATAAACAGATCACCCAGGAAATCCAATATTCCTTATTCTAGTAGGATCTACTTCTTGAAAGAAGTTTCATTTTTGTTTTTGTGTCCTCGGGAGCAAGCACAGAGCTTTACACAGATGTCTAATAAATGTTTGAATTGGACTGAATCTAGGGAAAGGGGGGGAAAACAGTAGAAACCCTTTGGTACATTACATGGATCTTCCATGGAGGATTTAGAAAAACATGAATGAGAATTATACTAGATGAGAGGGCTGTGTTCTATCTCAGTAGAGAACCCGTAGCAATTCGGCCACAGATTTATTTAAGTATAAAAGAATTCTGGTCCAGGCTTCCCTAGAGTCTCCCTAATCTAGAAAATGTCTCTTACTTTATGCTATCTTTTTTTCTTAAAGTATGTCTAATAATCCTCATTGCCATTCTTGAAGACTACCAACTCTGTCTTAACCTGTAGGCAGACTGTTTTGGGAAGTTCATTGACTCAAGGCCTAGGCTTAAGGCAAGGAGGCTTGATGTCAAACTCATGCTCTTAATCTCTTTTGGGCATAGCAACAGGTCACAGGCATTTTTTGCTAACATGGCAACACAAATGCTTTGTGCCAAGGTCATTATGTTTGGACTGGCTGGCATGTTGGCACAACTCGGGCTAAGACTTCTGGGGACAGAGGGGTGTTCTCAGACCTGATATTGTGGTCAGGGCATGGTGTTGTTGGAGAACTAAGGTTTTCTTTTCAAGGCTGACACTGGTTAGTGTGTAGCATTGCAGAAGGGACATGTTGTTATTACCAAGGCTCACTATTTTATTACTAGAGAAATGTGCTTTTTGAGGGTGCTGTACTTTTTGCTCAACTATCAGATGTAGCTGCTGCCTGAGTGAAATTCATCAAGGAATTATTAGGGAGTATAAGGACAGAACAAGGGTTGGACTATATGGAGAGCTTGAATGTCTAGTTCTGATGAATAATTTACAGATTGGAGACCAAAAATGAGGATATTTATACCTATACTGTTGTAGATCTCACAATATTCTTTTCCTTGATCCTCAATCTTTAGCATGTCCCAATTAGGGTAAGGTGCCAACATTGTTTGTACCTGATTTAAAAGTCAGGGACATGAAAAGTCAGTGAAGTTTAAGACATTTATCCAAAGCGTGTAATGCTATGGAGGCTATGGAAATGGAACAGAACCTCAGGAATCTTAATGTCCAGCCTGTCTTCTATCATCCCTAGACAGTACTCCTTCTCCTATTTCCACATTTAACCAGCTCTCTCTGCCTCCTTTATTCCTCAAATATTCCCTATTGCCAAGTCAGTGTAAATCACTGCTAACATATTCTGCATATTAAAGTTTGTTTCACCTGCTGCTACAGCATGTCCAGTGGATAGTATTTCAGAGTCGGTATAGTAGAATTTGATAAAGTAATTGGAAAGTTACTAAAATGTAAGACTGTTACAGAAAATGATTCCTAGACATTTGAGTATCAAAGGACAGAATGAGCTACTACCGAATATTTAACAGATTTCAGGGACAGGAAATCTGCTACAATGATTGAAAAGTTATAGTAACACAAACAGAATTGAAGCAAATGATTCCTAGAGATTAGCATTTCCAAACCCAACATGAACCACTATAAAATAGTTCTGCTGTGTTTTTTTCACCATCAGAAGTTACATGCCACCCAAGCAACCACTGATTTTTGAATACTTAAACCTGAAAATCAAAGTCTCAGTTTAAGAGAGGGATTGTCGCAAGTAATTGCAACATCCCACAAGAATTTGTTTGGGGCTTAAAAGGAGCCAGACCTGGGCCTTCTCCAGCTCTAGATTGGCCTTGAGCCCAATAGTTACAAGTCTGAGCTTCTGAGAACCACACTTGATCTCTTCCAATATGTTTAATGTAAATGTTTGCCTTGTGCCTGTTGAGCAGATTCAAAAGACTTTTCGTAGTTCCCACTGACCTACTGGTGACAAATATAGATTCCAGAGAGAAGTTGAAGAAGAAAGCTAGCTGGAACCTGCCTAGGCCTTTTTCATTCTCACTAATTCTAGAAGGATTGGAAGAGAGGGCAACCAAAAGCCACACCGTTAACTGTGTTGAGCAAGGACATTGAGATGGCAGAGAAGGGAATTGGTACTTTTGGGCTCTGTACAATTCTGAACCCATGGGCAGAAAAAAACAAGGTAGCTTGAGAAGCAAATAGAGACAAGTAATGGAGAGCTGAGAGTACAGGAGAGCATTTCTATCTCTGATATAGATTATTCTGCTGATTCAAATTTGGATTTGTGGGAATAGAGAATAAGTAAAAAAATATTAGTTTTGTATCATTTTCATTTTCAAAATACTTTCCTCTTTTCTCATTTTATCTCCACACACTATCTTCAAACCAGTCTTTTGAGATAGGTTGGACATTTTATACCTGAGGAAACTGAGGCACCAAGAAATGACTTTCTTGAGGTCAATAGTAGAGCTAGTTCTAAGCACCTGCTTGCTTTCTAGGCCAGGTCCCTCTGCCTCTTCATGCAAAGTCATCATTCAAGTCCATTCTTCAAGGTACCTAAGTACCTTCAAGGATCTACCAGAAGACACAAGAAAATCTTCTTGATTAAATGGAGGGTGTCCCAGTACAATTTCCTTCAATCCTAGAGCAAATGGAGTAAAGTAAGAGATCTCCTTGAGGACAGAGGCAAGAAAGAGGAAGAGTAAGAACATGAAAGGTGTCTGGGGAAGAGATAGGAAGGTGGCCAGATATGTGGGAAATTATCTGAGTCTAATGCAATCCAATGTGTGTGATTGAAACAGTTGTTCCCTACTTCCTTAGATTATGAAGAAGTGCAATGGGTAGGACCCCAGGCCTGGAGTCAGGAAGATTTGAGTTCAAAACCAGCCTCAGGCATTTACTAGCTAGCTGCTTGACCCTGGGTAATTCATTTAACCTCTGCTTGCCACAGTTTCCTCAATTTTAAAATGTTGATGAAATAATAGTACCTACCTTGCAAAGTGGTTATGAAGAGCAAATGAGATATTTGTAAAGTACTTAGCCCAGTGCCTGGCACATAATAGGCTTTATATTAATGTTTTCCCCTTCTCCATCCCTTCCCTTCTCTATATTTTGCATCCTTCTACAAGTTCTTTCCCTTAGAGTTCTTTGTCTCTTTTCATTTTGAACATCCAGCTTGATGGAGCTTCCTTTTCCTCCTTCAGAAGACGATTTTGTAGATGGATATAATAAGTCCTTTCTTAACTTTCAGGCATTCATCCCTAGATACTCTTCATTGCTTCCCAGGCAGACGTCCTCTTAATGTATTTGGTCATGGAACTTTGTCTATCCCCCTTTTAATAGAGCTAGAATGAAAGGCTCATAGTTTTCTGATCACCCAAACCTGAATAGGTCACCCAGAGGTCCACTGGCACCCTGAGCTCACCAGGATATTTCTCTTTTGGCTTTAGACTGAAATTTCACCTGCAGTTAGTGTTTGCCCCTTCTACCACAACTACCACTGCTTTTCTCACTGCTATGACTTCCTAGACTACTACTGCTGTTCCCACTGCTGTCTCAGATAATGTTGGACCTTGGCCAGTGATGTACTTTCTGTACTCCTTTATATTTTTCTGCCTTTTGCATTTACACAGGAGTCTTATAGTCCCATAGAATTCTTGTATTGGAAAGGCACTTAGCAGTTACCTAGTTCAACCTATTTCATTCTACAATGGGGTTATGGGGGAGGGGGTCAGAGAAATAAAGTGACTTGCCAAAGATGAATCAGCTAGCTAGTGACAGGAGTAGAAGCAGAACTCAGGTATTTTTGTTTTGTTTTGTTTTGTTTTAAATCCTTAACTTCTGTGTATTGGCTCCTAGGTGGAAGAGTGGTAAGGGTAGGTCAAGTGACTTGCCCAGGGTCACACAGCTGAGATGTGTCTGAGGCCGGATTTGAACCCAGGACCTCCTGTCTCTAGGCCTGACTCTCAATCCACTTAGCTACCCAGCTGCCCCCTGAACTCAGGTATTTTGATTCCTAACTTAAGGCCCTTTCCATTGCAACACCAATTCTCAAATTTTTTGGTCTCCACACCCCTTTTCACTCTTAAATGTTATCAAAGTCCACCCCAAAGAGCATTTGTTTATGTGAATTTTATCTATCTATATTTGCTATGTTAGAAATTAAAACATCCTGATATTATTACAAAAATAGTTTTGGCCTTACCAAGCTCTTTAAAAAGGGTTATAGAACCATTGTACTACAATATACTACTTCATGGGCTTTCTCAGGACTTCTAATCCCAAGTCTGAGGATTTTAAAGGCCTCCTATAGTGACACCTCATAGAGCCAGATGTAAAAATGTGAAGATAGACATAGACCTTACTGTATAGAAGCTATTATTGTGACACGAACTCAGCTCCGTAGAGGCATATGGATATAACTGTATGCCTTATGTTCAGAGGTAGTTAGGTGATACAATGGATAAAGCATTAGCCCTCGATTTAGAAAGACCTGAGTTCAAATCTAACCTTTGACTCTTACTAGCTGTGTGACTCTGGGCAAGTCACTTAACCTCTGTCTACCTCTGTTTCTTCAACTATAAAATGGGCTGTTGTGAAGATCAAAGGAGATAATATTTGTAAAGCATTTAGTGCCTGGAACAGGTATTTAATAAATACTTGTTCCTTTCTTTCCTTCCTTCCCAGCTTCTCCCCACCATCTGTCCCTTATGTATAGCTCTCTGAGTACTATTCAGCAGTTTAGACGAGAAAGACAGCTTTTCCAGCAAAGCTGGAAATGCCAGAGGTATAATTCAATTACAGCAAGGCATGAGTTCTAGCAAGAGTTTTCATTTTAGCAGGGGAGAAGATGGCAGCATCCCATTTGGAGAGAACACTTGAAAATTTTACTTTCAACTAGAATCAGTTTCTTCCCAAATCCAATGACTTGGATTGGAAGCTTTTTCCTGAGCTCTCTGACCTCAAATCACATTAAAGAAGAAATCTGAGAAAAGCAGAGAACCCCTAAGCCCAGGCTTGTGAGTTTCTACTCTGGGTGGAGATCAGACTTGCCTGGGTATCTGGGCCCAGATAAGAAGGATGTCACACTGAAGCCTTTGCTCCCCCTGCTGGCCAAACCTTATTATGGAACTCCTGCTGGGACTTCCCCACTGGAGTGTTGCTCACTTGTTGCTTCAGAACCAGTATAGAGTCTCCTCTTGAATGACTCCAGGCTACTGCCTTCAACACTTACTACAATACCTCAGGATCTGGGTATTGCTTATATCTCAGCTCTTCTTCCTCCTTTCTTTTTTGCATCCAGGACCTGCTAGTTCCTTACCCCTGCTGTTGCTCCTCCCCACCATTGATTGCTCCCCAGTCAGTGTTTTTGGAATAGATTTGCCTTGTGTCTTTACTGCTAGTCTCAGAGCATCAACTTTGAAATTTACCCCATCTATCACTTCCTTTCTATTTCCGTCCTCATTGGGTCTATATTCTTATAGTAGTATTCTTATCATTATCCCCATCTAATTTCAGACTAATAAACTACCATTTTTATCATGTTACTCATCCTTCTCTGCCTGGTATCTGGTTATGCCCACCCCACTTCTAAGCATAATTCTCTATTGCAACTAGGATGAATTTCCCCCAGCCAGAATATATTTTCCATCCAGCCACATCTTTCCTGTCCTTTAATACACAATTTAAGACTCACTGCTTTCATGAAACTTTTTCTAAACACCCCTGCTCACCTTAGTTTTTATCTTCTCTAAACTTAGAAACATAACTTGACATATGCAGTTACTTCTTATTGTATTGTGTGTGTGTGTGTGTGTGTGTGTGTGTGTGTGTGTGTGTGTGTGTATTACTTTTCTCAGTAAGTCTCTAAATTCTTGGAGGGCAAATTATCTCCTGCTTCTTTTGTATTCTCCACAGAGTTTACTAGTAGATATATGTAAGTGCTAGCTAAATACCCTGGAATGAATACACTGCTGCTCCTGCTCCCATTCTGGTTCTGCCTATGGGCTCCTTGGTCAGTCATTTGAATGAAAAGCCCCAGTTTTCTACCTTCCTGTTTTTGGATCTAAACTGAGCTAACATTGCCTCCTCAAACATTCAAAATATTGTGTTAGTCTGGGAGAGTTCAACACAAAGACTTCTCTAAGTCAGAACCATACCATCTCATAGGTCACCTAGTTGCATTCATAACTGAACAGGAATTCCCTTTACAACAGCTCTGATAAGTGATCAGTTGGCCTTCATCAAGAGGTAATCTGGGAGCAGCTAGATGGCTCAGTGGATAGAGAGCCAGGCCTAGAGATGAGAGGTCCTGGGTTCAAATGTGGCCTCAGACGATTCTTAGCTATGTGATCCTGGGCAAATCACTTTATTCCAATTGCCTACCCCTTCTACCTTGGAACTGATATGGATTTTAAGACAAAAGGTAAGAGTTTTAAAAAAAAGAGGGGGGAACCTGCTACTTCCCAAGGCATCCCATTCCATTTTTGGATAGTTCTAGTTTTAGGAAGTTTTTATATACATCTACCTTAAACTTCTCTTTTACCTACTTTCTCTGCCACATCAAATCAATCAAGTTGATCATTTGATCTCTACTTCCTCCTAAAGCTATGTGAGGGGAGTGTAAAATACAGCTGTCTGTCTTTCACCACCTCCCTCCCTAGGGTCCTTTGAGGCCTAACCACAGTGAAATAGGAAGAGAGTGAAGACTGGGTAATAGGGCATGCTAGAGACTTAAGTGAATGGGCTTTTTTTGAAGGAAGGTTTCTTTCAGAGTGCCCTAATTTCAGGCTAAAATAGTACCATCTTATCACATCTTAGATATTGTCTTCTGCTTGAGGCCTTTGAAGAGTTGAAGATCCCTTGTTTAGCATCAACTCATACTCCCAAGGTGCATCTGACATAACAAAGAGGAAAGGACTGGCCTATCCATTCATAAACACTTGGATTCAAGTCCTTCTGGACACACATAGCTCTAAGGAAGGGCAAGTCACTCAACCTGTAATGCCCCAAGCAACTTTCCAAGACAGTAGATAACCCAGAAGTGATTGAGCTGCGTCAGTGGCGTCTCTACACTAGTAGTTCCCCAAACCTGGGAAATCACAGATATGGATCCCCTTCCCCCGACCTTTATTCCTTGGCAAAAAAAAAAAAAAAAAAAAAAAAAGGAAAGAAAAGAAAAGAAAAGAAAGGAAAAGAAAAGAAAAGGAAAGAAAAAATCAACACAAACGAAAAACAGCCTCTTTCCCCCAAACCCTCGAATTTCCCTAAACCTGGTACTACTACTCTTTCTCTGCCCTGCCCACCACTTTGTTAGGAGTGCGGATGAATGATGCGTCTCGGTCTCCAGGGAAACTCAGCTGAGAGGCGTAGGATTTTGGGACCGGAAACGGGTGCTGCTTTGGACAGCTCACTCACGCCCTTCTAGTCTGCGCCTCTGCGGCCGCCAGGTGGCGTTTAGATGCCCAATTCTCGTTCCAATTGCTCGCCAGCGAGAGAGATCGATAGGCCGGGAAGACACGGATGCGTGCTTCAGCCCCAACCACCACCCCTTGCTCTCTTGTCCCCCTTTCCTGTCCCCCGGACCCCCTTGTCTAGCTGACCCTGGTCTGACTGCTCTCTTACGTGCAGGTGCTCTCTGCAGTGCAGAGAACCTGGGAAACCCCGGCCTAGTGGAATACATTCGCACAACACCCTACACGTAGCCCTACACACCATCGGAGCCCTCCCCCCCCCCCGACACCCCACTCCCGACCCAAAACTCTTTGAAGGTTAATCTCGCTTCTATTCCTTTTTTCCATGTATTTAAGTCCCAATTTTCTCCCAACGCCGGAGAGAAAGGAGGAGCATGGGAAGAACAAGTCACCTGACCCCGAAATTTGGGAGGTGGAAAGGAGGCTCAATCCTTTTTGAACATTCCCCTTGTATGCTCAGAGCCTCTTCGAGCTTGGCAAAAAAGGTCTTTCTCGTCCACTGCCGGCTCTATTCCACTCCCTGGCCCTTCCTGCTCTTCTCCAACCTCTTAGGCAAATCCTTCGTCCCTGAGGTCTCAGTGGTCCAGCAGCGCCTACCCTGCCTGCTGTGGTTCGATGGGTGAACACTGCGCATCTGATACCGCTGTGAGAGTAGTGATGCCGGGAGTTCTTCGGTGAAACGTCAGGGATAGAGGTTGTTTGCTGAAACGAGTTTTGCCCCAAATCTCTTCGTTACCTGAAAGTTGGATTGGCAGTTGCCACCTCTCTGGGTTCCCTCCCCTGGTGAGTATTTTAGTACAGCTTCATAGAGAATCCCAAAGCTACATTTAATCCAAAATGGTGTGGTGCTGTTGTTTGAAAGAAATCGTGGAGAGGCTGACCTCGGAGAAGTAAAATAGGCCTGCTGTTGGTTATATAGTGATAAGGACTAGAATTAAATGTTAATCCTATGATGTTTTGTTTTCTTGCAAAAATATCCCTCCCCTTGAAAAACTGAAGCAGCCAATATGAAAATAAAATATGTAATGACTGAGTTGAGGTTTGTGAAACCTTTTGTTTAGAATGCCTTTGTAAAGAGTGATTATCTTTCTGGCCACAGAGCAATGTATGTACAAGCTAAGTAAATATTTCCAATGTGGAATAAAAAGAAATTGAGCTTATTTAATTTTTTAATGACAAAAGTCCTGATTTGAAACAGTGATGCCTGACTTACATTCTATTCTATCCCCCAAGTTTTGTTTGCAGACCTCAGGAGAATAAAAGAATTGTCTTATTATCTCTGTTTTCACTTTAAATTTTCCTTTCTTCTGATCAGAGATTGAAGCCTCTGCTCCTTCATTTGTATTAGGCATTTATTATGGTTATTTAGATTTTATCAGATGTTTATATAAATGCCTAATTATTTGAAAAAGTTCTGTCCATGGCTCTGAAACTGGACAGCGAAAACTATTTCAGAGACTGTAGATACTGTGTTACAATAAATTATCACTTATTGATGCTGGTTTTTTTAAAAAGCAAGGGAATTGAACAATTCTGTATAGCAGTTTATCCAAAAATCATCTATTCTACATGACAGCTTTGGGATATAGTTAAACATCTCCTCTAGGTTTCTTGTGAGGCTGCTGCTACCAATAATCAACAAAAAAGAAATGCTATATCATGCCTCATAAAAGCCAAACTTGATTCTCTCTATCGCTTTCCCAACTTCCCTCCTGTTCTATCTCTAGGAAATCTCCCCCGAGTTCTTCAAGAGGCCTCAGGCTGTCTAGATCCCACAGCAGAGCTGAGCTCTTAAAGGCAAAACAACTTGAGTTTAGAATTTAAGTAGGAACAAGTATCCTTGTAGGTCAGAGCAACTGTAGTATGCTAGGGCTAAGGGAGCCATGGCCAAAGTTACTTCAAGTCGTCTGGTTCCAACCTTGAGTAGCACTGGGACTGACAGAGTGAGAATTAAATCAAGGTTCACTTCCTGTATTGAATATTCATGACTATAAACTTCACGCCTACACCAAGATTTGGGCTTTTTCTTCACTGTTCACTGATTGACAATGACTGTCTTCCTCTTCTTTCCTAAGACAGAGCTCATGCAATAAATGGTTGCCATAAAGACAGAAATTCTTAATTAGATAGTATTCACTACTTATAGAAGTTTCAGTGATATTGAGACCAAATCTCTGTCAGGATGTTATCATCCAGGGTAGGAAGGAAGGGAAAGAAAATTATTGGCACTGATATTTTCCCTAAGATTCCTCTCTCCCTCACTTCAGAGCCTATCTGTACCCACAGCCAGATCTTCCAAGAAGCTTTCCCTATGCTCTCTACATGAGATACGACTTAGAAAATGCACAGACCTCCTCCTTCACCTCAATAAGAAATGTGGTTCCCGGAAGATCAGTCAGTCTTGCCTTTGTGAGGGTATTGTTTTCTGAAGGCACGGACCATGTGTCTGGCTGGTTTTGTTGTTAATTGGCTGTAGAGTACAAGGTCCTGTGTTAAGAAATAAATTTTTATACCTTTATGGTAGGAAACAAGGCTGGAGCAATAGGCTTTTCCAAGTATCTAATCCTTCCCCAAACCTCCTTATACCGTCTATTATGGAAGTAGCCAAAATGTATTTAATTAAATTATTACTTTTACAGAAGCAACAAAGTTTCAATTCTAGTGAAGCAAATTTTGCTGCAGGGTAACACTGTCCCTGGCCTTGCTCTTCCTGCCAAATTGCCTGGGTAGTCTGG
This sequence comes from Gracilinanus agilis, assembly GCF_016433145.1. NCBI lineage: Eukaryota > Metazoa > Chordata > Mammalia > Didelphimorphia > Didelphidae > Gracilinanus > Gracilinanus agilis. The sequence continues at coordinate 403,018,507 of NC_058131.1, read as the reverse complement.
CTGTTCTCATATTTGAAGGAACACAAATGCAAATCAAGGGACCACTGCTTCTCTTCCCCCTCCTTCCTTCTAAAGTCCCTTCTTCCTGGGAATGAAGTAGTGATAAGAGATGGGAAATCTTTTAGCAATGAGCCTATTGCCAAAGTACTGGCATTACTCTCCAAAGAGGTGGATTTGGGGGATGTTAGTCAGGAGACTTCTTATCCTGATAGAGGAATCCTAAAACTATGAATACCCTGATCAGCTAACTTTAAAAGAGAAGCAACATCTATCAAGAATATATTTGTGTTTTTTACTCCAAAGGTTGCAATTCTAGCTTCAGGCAGTTCTATTTAGTTACCTTCAGCAGCCTTCCTTGGGAATCCAAGTCAGGTACAACCCGCCCCATCCATCCAACTGTTGACTTGAGGCAGGTGGGGGAAGGGAAAGGAATGGCACACGCTATGTTCACTAAACTATAGTTTCCCTTCCCTTGCCCTACTATGTGCTGTGCTAGGCACTTTATAAATATTATCTCATCTGAGCCTCACCATAACTCTGTGAGGTAGTTGCTACCCAGATTTTCCATTTCACTGTGTGACCTTGGCCCAGGCACTTAATTTCTCTAAGCCTCAGATTCCTTATGGGTAGAATGATGATTAAACTATTTGTTTGGAACTAACACTAACCATATGGTGGTTGGAGGGACGGGTCTCTGTAAATCATAATGTAATATGCTATGGAAATGTGAAATATTATTGTTGTTAACACTTTCCCTTTATACCCTAGGAGACAATTGCCCTGAAGAGAAACTTCAGAGATAATCAAAGAAGGGGGTAGGGGCAGGTAGGATTTCTACTGAAGGGTAGAAGAAAACAAGACCTAGCTAAGCTTCTATTTCCCTTTCTATCCCCTGGATATCCTCTTTGGAGTGGAAGGTGTTGGTAACCTAAGGATAAATGGACCTGGAAGAAGGAAACAGAAGACAGAATTGAGGGTCAGAGATGGGCCAGGATGGCACATGCTGCTATTCTTACTCAAATCGTTGGGTGCCATCTGTAACCCCTGTGATTCCTTTTCCCAGTACCTTTGAGTCATGTGGTTCCAGTGTTGCCTTTTTAAAGTCTACAAAAAGGCAACATGTCAGTATTCATTATCCATCGTGGATGTGAAACATTTAAGTGACATATCAGGGGACACTCAACTTGAGCTATCATGCTAATGGTCTCCTCTAAGTCTTTTTGGCACATAGGTGATCCCACTTTCTTAAAAGGCCGATGATGGATACTTAGTCTATTGATACTTGCTACTATGGAGTAGATTCAAAGAGCAGTGCTGACTGGGCCCAGGATTAAGCTAAAGGATAAAATAGAATATTATTCAGACTATTAAAACACTAAGTTAGAAAGTCTATATGTGGGAGCAGCTAGATGGTTCAGTGGATAGGGTCAGGCCCGGAGATGGGAGGTCCTGGATTCAAATCTGATCTCAGATACTTCCTAGCTATGTGACCCTGGGCAAATCACTTAATTCTGATGGTCTAGCCTTTACCACTCTTCTGCCTTGAAATCTATACTGTGACAAAAGGAGAGGGAGAAAAGAAAGAAGGCATTAATTAATTAATTGAGTCCATATGTACAGCTCTAGAGCCTCTATCCTATCTGGATTTTCTTCTCTCTAGTCATGATTCCCCTTTGTCTATAAGATTTAGATATATTTCAGTTGTAATGAATATGAAAGAAAATAATACATGCCCCTTTATGGTACTATCCACTTCCAGCTGTCCCTTCAGTATCCTCCCAGTTGCCCTTGCAGATCTTTGGGGGCATCAGGAGCAAATCTCCAGATCACTCATGCTTATTGAAGGAAATAAGGGAAAGGTATGTCTCAGAGCCACAGCCTTGTTATAGCAAGGAAAAGCAAGGAAGACTATTGGAATTCTATCTTTCCTCAGCTTAAAACACAATTAGATTCACAACAGTTGTCAGGCTTGGTTCTCAAGATCCTATCTTGTCATGGCTCCTATCTGGTCCAGCTCCATTAGAATCTTCTCTACTCATAGCACTGGTCTCTGGGCATCTTGCTCACCAGCCAAGAGCACCTTAGGTCAGTGATGGGCAAACTACTACAAGGGGGCAGCTGGGTAGCTCAGTGGATTGAGAGCCAGGCCCAGAGACAGGAGGTCCTAGGTTCAAATCTGGTCTCAGACACTTCCCAGCTGTGTGACCCTGGGCAAGTCACTTGATCCCCATTGCCTACCCTTACCATTCTTCTGCCTTGGAGCCAAAACATAGTATTGGCTCCAAGACAGAAGGTAAGGGTTAAAAAAAATTTTTTTTAAAGAGAAAGAAAAAGAAACAGACTGACAGATGTGCATTTCCTTTCCTTTGGTCCCCTCTTTAAAAAGTTTGCCCATCACTGCCTTAGGCCATAGCATCAGTGATTCCAGGTACTTCCAACACCTGCACTGGTGATCAGGAAGGCCAAAACTCAACCTCAATAAAAGGAAGAGAAGAAGATAATCCTCCCTGGCAGTAGTCTCCAAACTTTTTTGATCATGTACCCCTTCCCCCCAGCAGTAAACAATTTTTTAGCACATACCCTTAATGTGTGTATATACACTTATTTATAAATTATTTGGATGTGCTACTGTACTAATAATTATATACATTCTGCAAGTTACACAAAATAGAAATTAAAAGGGTGAAATGAAGATCAAATAATATTTTGGCCTAGAGCAATGATTCCCAAAGTGGGTGCTACCACCCCCTGGTGGGTGCTGCAGCAATCCAGGGAGGTGGTGATGGCCACAGGTGCATTTATCTTTCCTATTAATTGCTATTAAAATTAAAAAAAATTTAATTTCCAGGGGCACTAAGTAATTTTTTTCTGGAAAGGGGGCAGTAGGCCAAAAAAGTTTGGGAACCACTGGCCTAGAGTAAATAGGGAGCTGCTGGCATTTGTTAAGTAGAAAGGTGATATGGTCAAACCTGAGCTTTAGGAAAAATCACCAGCAGCTATGTGAAGGAAGAATGTAGTGGAGAGAGATTTACAGCAGGAAATCTAATTAGGAAGCTACTAGAATAGTCCAAGTGAGAGGGAATGGAGGGCCTGAACTGGGAGGGTGGCTGTGTGAATAGAGACATGGGTTAGATGGGAGAGATGACATTAGATGAATTAGAAATGACAGGATTTGATAACTGATTGGAAATGGGGAATGAGAGAATGTAAAGGGTTGAAGATGACAAGATTGTGAACCTGGATGACCAGAAGAATGTTAGTGTCCAGACAGTAATAAGAAAACTCATCAGAAGGGTGGCTTTGGGGGTGAAAGACAATGGAATGAAATCTGACATCAGTAGCTATCCATCCATACCAACTCATCTCATCCCCCCAAAACAAAAAGGGTCATAAGTAGGGGGAAATAGTTTTTACCAGTCACTACCCTATAGCATAGAGCTTTTGATCTGCAGCACTAGATAACCTAGGAGATTGGATTTTCTTTTTCTAAAGTGATCAGGGAAAAAGGAAAAGAACCTGTATGTTCAGGGGCAGCTAGGTGGACAGTGGATAGAGTGTCAGACCTGGAGTTAGGAAAACCTGGGTTCACATCTGGACTCAGACACTTCCTAGCTGAGTGACCCTGGGCAAGTCACTTAACTCCAGATGCCTAGCCCTTGCCAGTCTTATGATTTTGAATTGATACTAAGACAGAAAGAAAGGATTATTAAAAAAAAAAAAGAAACTATGTGTTCTAAAATATTTATAGTAACTCTCCTTATGGAGGCAAAGAACCAGAAATTAAGGGGATTCCCATCAATTGGGTAATGGCTAAACAAGATGTGGCATATAATTGTGATGGAATACTACTAGGCCATAAAAAATGACAAGCAGTTTGATTTTTTAAAAACGCGGAAAGACCCACATGAAATTATGAAGAATGTAACAAACAGAACCAAGAGAACATTATATATAGCCACAGAAATCTTGTTTAAAAAGTAACTTGTCTGTGTCCACCTCCAGAGAAAGAACTGATAAATAGAAACCAGTAAGATTTTAGTTCTTTAAATTCACATATATATATTTGTCAAATGATGCCTTTTCTAGTGTGGGGACAGGAAAGAGGGTGGGAAATAACAGAACTTTAATGTAATGAATAAACATTACTTTTTTTAAAAGATAGGATATTGATACGCTGAGAAAGAAGCTATGGAATTTGCCAGATAGCAATTAGGTTATAACTGCCCTAAGAAACTGAAGCCTAGTTTTGGAAGGTATAGGCTGGAAGTTTGCATACTGAAAGGAGGGAGAGGACTGAAGGAGTATGGGAGGAGTGTAGGTGTGTAGTCGAAAGTGTGTAAAAGAGAAACCATGCCATTGTCTATCATGGGGAGAGTGATCATTCACCCCTTGTAGGTAAACCATGATTTCCCAAGGGGCCCTAGTCCTCATTTTGGAGACCACTTCTCTAAACCAATATATAGATCTCATATCTTTTTTTTTTCCACAGAGCATGGTTTCCTGACCCCAAAGTATATTTGGAGCAGTGTAACTTTCTTCTATCCTCTCTGTGCTAGAAAGGATTGAAGCAATCTCATTTCCCAGCATCTTACAAACTCTGTTTTCTGCTGGAGAAATATCCCTAGACCTTCAAATCCCCACAAGAGATGGTGATATAGAAATATCAGCTATACTTAGTCAAGATTTCTTTATTGGCTTATTCGTAGTTGGACTTTCCGTTATTGGCATTGAAATAAACTGAACCCTCAAAGCACCATAGTCTTGGAAGATTTATCAGAGTATCTCATTGTGGACAGGTGCTAAGACGGAGAGGAAGGAGAGCAGTGTGACCCAAAAGACAGAAACATTTCTATGTGGTGAGAGACAGGTCATCTCTTATCCTTCTCTTAGGTCCTTCCTAGATCTCTGAGCCTGGGCATGGGGCATTAGGGTAAACAGAAGCCAATGAGAAGTTCTGGAAAAAACAGTTCAGCTTTCAATCATTCCTGTCCCTCCTTTCCCCCCCAGCCCAAGTGGAGAAGACACCAGCTGTCTGAGGAACTAGGGCCTCAAAGGTGGGTGTTTCCTCTTGCAATACCCATTACAGTTTTCCCTTCTGCTACAGCAAAGACAGTGGAGGAAATAGTACACCAGCATGTTGCTTCAGAAGTAAAAATTGGAAAAATTCCTTAGAGGCAAAAGTCTGGGATCTTACTCTTAGAATTTTCTACTACTACCGAGTTGTTTAAATATATATCCTTGCTGGCTGGCTTTCTGACACTGGTTAAGCTACTTAACCTTACTTTGAATCAATTGGTAATTCTTTCTATCATCACAACACCCTGAGCACCCTGGGGAGGTCACAAGACCATGCAAGGTGTCATATATCACTAGAGAAAGTTCTCTGATATCAGAGCCAAGAACAGTCTGTTGGGCAGAGAGCCCATCAGTGAAGCCAGTCATTCTCCCCAAGCACCAAGGATCTTCCTCTGAACACTGGCCTCATCTGGCTGATCAAGAGGACTCTTGACTCATCATGGAGCTGACCCAGAAGCCTTGATTCTCAAATCCTGAGACTAAGCTGTGGAATGACAGCATAAGGAGTGGATGCTTGCAGCAAAAGGAATCATTCTCAGAAATGTCCTAAGTATCCCTTAACCCTGATTTACTTCCCAAGAAGTGATCCTAGACCCTTGAGAAAGGAAACCTCTTAATCCATGCTAGACAGGGAAAGGGAACAACTCTCTTGTGTTCTCTAGGAAATTTGGGGGAAGGTTAGGTTAGGAAGATGTGAGAAGGAACCAACTAAATGTGAAGTTTTCTTTGATTTTAAAGAAAAGGCACTGAGACAAGTTGAAGAGCAATAATTGGAATAGTGATTCTCTGGTTTTTACTGGTTTTAGCCCCTGAAATCACTCAGTCTAAAGTCTGAGTGGAATGGTTGGGAGATTCACTATATGAATTCTAAGGTTCCCTAAGTAGAAAGTCTTTGAGCATGCTCAAAATTCATGTGAGAATGTAGACCTGGGAACTGTGTCATGTGATAAAGAAAAGCCTAGCACGGAGAAAGGGAAAATGCTCCTAGAATAGAAAGGGAGAAGCAACCAAATAAAATAAGGGATGGGGGTTAAGTATTGTAGACAAGAAGGTTTGGGGGTTAAGTTTTGGAGAACAAGAAGGGACCTCTAGTAGTGATTCTCTAGAGCTGTGAACTCATCAGACAGTATCTTGTATAATTAGTATTTCCCAAAAGGATAGGGACTGCCTTGGATTTCTGAATCTCAGGAAGAGCCTGGGGACATCCCTGCTCCTACACATTTTCCTTTCTTGGGTGTTCTGTGTGGGCAGCTGTATGTATTCCAGTTGAATCATAACTCTACATTTGCCCAACTCTGGCAGCATCATATGACAGGGCAGGGGGGCCCAAAGGGGGAATTTACATCACACAGGGACCTCTGCCTCCTAGTTGGCCCAGAAGAAGGGAAGACAGGGGTCCAAAAATCAAACAACCCCCTTCTACTGATGCCTTCTATCCCTGGTCTCAGCTGCTATTTCTGAAAATAACACTAGGATTTAGTTTCACTGGAACCATGAGAAGACATGTTTGGTTACCTTGGCTAACTACACAGCTATTTACTATAATGGCACAGATTTAGAGGTGGGAGAAAATATTAGGGCATGAAAATAGCAACAAAAAGTTAGATTTGGAATAAAATACTAGGAATCTAAATGAATCATATTTGGTATATCTTTTGTTTTCTGTTGAATTAAAAATATTAATTTGCATTGAAATTCATATGGGATTTGCCACTTCTAATGCTTCTTTCGTTAAAAAATGACACTTTGCCTTTGGGGCATACTTGTCTTTTTTTATTATTTTTCTTCTGGGTTATACATGTATTATCTTGCAAAACATTTCTATATTGTTCATTTTGGTAAGTGAACAATCATATAAAACAAAAACCCAAAAACAAAAACCCAAAAAACAAGTGAAAAATCATATGCTTTCATTTGCATTCGCACTCCAACATTTCTTTTTCTAAAAGTGGACACCATTCTTTGTTATAAGTCTCTCAGAATTATCCTGGATAATTGCATTCCTGAGAGTAGCTAAGTCCACCACAGTTGGCCATTCCACAATATTGCTGTTACTATGTACAGTACTTTGCATTATACTGCATATTGGTTCTGCTTATTTCACTCTGCATTAGTTCATGTAGATCTTTCCAGCTTTTTTAAAAATTTAATTTAATTTTTTATATATATATTTTAATTTTTAAATAGTTTTCCATGGTTACATGATTCATTTTTTCTCCCTCCCTTTTTCCTTTCCCACTTCTGAAGCTGACAAGCAATTCCACTGGGTTATACATATGTTATAACTTGATACCTATTTCCATATTATTCATTTTTGCGATAGAGAAATCTTTTAAAACCAAAATTCCAAATCGTATACCCATATAAACAAGTGATAAATCATATTCCTTTCTTCTGTGTTTCTACTCCCACAGTTCTTTCTTTCGATGTGGATAGTATTCTCTTAAGTCCCTCAGGGATGTCCTGGATTATTGCATTGCTATTAATAGCAGAGTGATTACGTTTGATTGTTCCACAATGTTTCAGTTTTTGGGTACAGTGTTCTCTCCTGGTTCTGCTCATTTCACTCAGCATCATTTCATGGAGGTCTTTCCAGTTCATATAGAAATCAAGCAGTTCATCATTCCTTATAGCATAATAGTATTCCATCATCGTCATAAATCACAATTTGTTCAACCATTCCCCAATTGAGAAACAACCCCTCATTTTCCAATTTTTTTGCCACCACAAAAAGTGCAGCTATGAATAATTTTGTGCAACCCTTTTTATTATCTCTTTGGGGTACAAACCTAGTACTGGTATTGCTGGATCAAAGGGCATGCATTCTTTTAAAGCCCTTTGGGCATAATTCCAAATTGCCTTTCAGAATGGTTGGATCAATTAACAATTCCACCAGCAATTCATTAGCATCCCAATTTTGCCACATCCCCTCCAACATTTATTATTTTCCTTTACTGTCATATTGGCCAATCTGCTTGGTATGAGATGGTGCCTCAGAGTTGTTTTGATTTGCATTTCTCTAATCAGGAGGGATTTAGAATACTTTTTCATGTGATTATTGATAGTTTTGATTTCTTCTTCTAAAAACTGTATATTCATGTCCTGTGGTCATTTGTCAATTGGGGAATGGCTTGATTTCTTATATATTTGACTTAGTTCCTTATAAATTTGAGAAATTAGACCTTTGTCAGAGATTTTCATTATAAACATTTTTCCTAGCTTGTTGCTTCTCTTCTAATTTTGGTTGCACTGGTTTTATTTGTACAAAACCTTTTAAATTTAATATAATTGAAATTATTCATTTTACATCTTGTAATATTCTTTTTCTCTTCTTTGGTCTTAAATTCTTTCCTTTCCCATAGATCTTATAGATATACTATTCTATGTTCACCCAATTTACTTATAATTTCCCTCTTTATATTTAATTCATTTACCCATTTTGAATTTATCTTGGTATAGAGTGTGAGATGTTGATCTAAACCTAATTTTTCCCATACTGTTTTCCAATTTTCCTAGCAGTTTTGTCAAATAGTGGGATCTTGTCCCAAAAGCTGGGATCTTTGGGTTTACCGAACACTAACTTGCTTTCCAGCTTTTTCTGAAATCATCCTGTTCATCATTTCTTACAACACAACAGTATTCCATCACCATCATGTCCCACAACTTGTTCAGCCATTCCCCAATTGATAGACATCCCCTCAATTTCCAATTCTTTGCCACAACAAAAGGAGCAGCTATATTTTTGTACAAGCAGGTCCTTTCCCATTAAAAAAAAAATCTCTTTGGGATACAGAACTAGTAGTCGAATTACTGGATCAAAGGGTATGCATTGTTTTATAGTCCTTTAGGTATAATTCCAAAATGCTCTCCAGAATGGTTGGGTCAGTTCACAACTCTACCAACAATGCATTAGTGTCTAGAGAACATTTTTCTTAAGTGGGATGTTAGAGAATGGGTGCATATTGAATGCTGCCTTGCCTTAACCTCTTTAGAGGAGAGATGTGTTTATTTTGGTATTAATTAGCTACTTGATTCCCTGCAGTTCTGTTTTAGTAAATTCCATGATGTGTAAAAATGCAACCTAAACTTTTTTCCCCTAAGCCCCCCCCCCAAATGAAGATGAAATAGCCCAGTTTTGGGGTAATGAAGACTAGGGATATGAATTGAGAGGGAGAAAAGGAGGAAAACATTGATAAGAAAATAAAATGGGACAGATTATTGGCCCTGAACCAAGTAGACCCCTTTCCATCCATTTCTTCATACTAGCCATGGTTTCATGTATTTTAGAAACTATTAGAGCTAGATTCTACTGCAATAATTTCTAAGACAATATACTGGACCCAAGTCACAAGCTTCATTACTAGCTAAGAGAACAACATCCAAGAGATTAATGTGAATGGACATTTATTCCCCTCCTTCATGATCTGATATTTAAACCCCAACTCTTTCTGGAAATGAATTCAAACCAGCTATATTTCTTTGGCAGTATGCTGAAATACAAAGAGTGAATTTAGAGTTAAGAGGAGGTAAGACTTATGAGAAAGAATGTTATCCATATCCAGAGAAAGAACTGTGGGAGTAGAGACACAGAAGAAAAACAACTGCTTGATCACATGGCTTGATGAGGATATGATTGGGGATGTAGACTGTAGATGATCACCCTATTGCAAATATTAATAACATGGAAATAGGTCTTGATCAATGACACATGTAAAACCCAGTAGAATTGCTCATTGGCTATGGTAGGGGGATGGGAGGAGGGGAGGGAAAGAACATGAATGTGTAACCATGGAAAAATATTCTTAAATAAATTAATTAATTTAATTTAAAAAAAAAGAGGAGGTAAGTTCAACTTCAGGCTCATCACCACTATTTTGCAACTCTGGCTAAGTCCCTTAACCATCTTGTTTCTTCATCTGTATGTTGGACTAGATAACCATGAATGTTCCTTTCTTAACTAGATCTATAATCCTGAGATCCTTCCAAGGAGTCCCTGCCCTCTATTGTACAGCATAGATATTGAGACACAACTAGCCCGATGTTAAAGGAAGGGGTTCAGAATACATAACCTTCACCTTTCATAATTCTTATCCACACTGCCCCCTTTTGTCAAACTGGCTCTATATCATATTCCCATCACTGCTTCACCCTTTTGGCCCCTTACACAACAGCTTTTCCTTCTCTCAGCTTTGAGGTGGAAACACTGGGCTCATGATGACTTCTTGCTTATTCTTTTCTGTTTCCCTCAAATCCTGTCCTCCAAGAGTACAACATCTAGATGTTTACTTTCAAAAGGTTCACTTCTAGTTGGACCAGGAATTTTTCCTTTTTAGTGCCAGAATACCTAGTATATGCCACACTGGGAAAGCTTTATCTGCCACAGTGATTTGCCTCCTTGTTACATGATTCCAAGTGACTGTGACTCCTTTCGTTCCAAAGAATTACTGACTCACAAAAGAGAATTCTTTAAGACAAAAGAGAGAAAGTTGGGAAAAGAAAATATCCTATTTGGGAACAGACTCTGAGAGAATCACAAATGCATGGAACATTGCAACTCTTCCAGACCAGTAGCAGATTGAGATGTTATGTGAAAATCTATTCTGTAGGATTCATATTCTAATTGTCACAGTCTCCTCAGCAGATAGAGCATGCTTTAGAAAACCCAGATCTCTACTGGTGACCAAAACTGATTCCTCAGATTCCTAAGGCAATCAAATCTGTCCTCTGATACTTCCTAGCTATTTGACCCTGGGCAATTCATTTAACCATGTTTGCCTAGCTCTTGCTGCTCTTTTGTCTTAGAATCGATACTAAGGCAGAAGATAAGGGTTTAAAAAAAATTCCTAAGGCAGAATCTTGACAAACAAAGCATTGGCTCTTACTACACTGTACCAAAGGTTTTCTGTAGGCACAGCTCATACTCAGGCATGATTGTCTTTACATGAAGATGGGATGAGGAGAAAATGTATCCTTGTTTAAAAATAATATAATCTTTGGAATATTCTTGTGCTATAAAAATGGCAAATATGAGGAATATCAAGAAATATGAGATGTTTATATAAAGTGATACCAAGCAGGATTGGGAGGGAAAAACAGCATATACATGGACTACAAGCACACTAAAAAAAACTTCATAAGTATATAGATTCAGACAGGAACATAGAATTATTATTTTGCTAAAATTTATATTATTGTTGTTTTAAATAAAATATATTACTTTGCTTTTAACAGATTATTTTGTGGGGAGATTTATTTCATATTTTGATTATTTCTTTCTATGTTTTGATTGTTATTCTGAAGCAATTCACAATAAAAATAATTTTTTTAAGAAGAGGTTATGTTCCCTCAAAAAACATTTCTGCATAGAATCTGTGCAAATACCAATCCTTCTATGATGGCTCCTCTGTTTTTCTCCATAATTCACCGATCTGTTCCATTCCCAGAAGTACCTACAGGAGACCTTACTACCACATCCAACCCTGGGATTATGTGTGATGACATTTACCTTTACCAATAGGCACTCTCATTTCTTCAATTTTTTTTTTCCCTTTCCCTCAGCTGGCTTCTTTCTGGCAAGCTCCCTGAGAAGCTCTCTCCTAAGGCTGGGCCTGCTGACAGCTGAGTCAGTGCCACTGTTTTAAAGAGACATCCCCATGTGACACAAACACCAACATCCAGCCTGGTTCAGCATTCTGCTTCACCCCTCCAGAGCCAGAGGCCCTGAGAATCTAGACTCCAAGCAATTGAGCCAAGGACAAAGAGTGATCCTTGTAGCTTTTCCCCACTTCCTCCCCCCACAACCACCATCCAATTTTCTTGATAGACTTTTTGGTAAAAAAAAAAAACCAAATGCTGTGGCTGTCAACAGCTACCCAGTCTGATCTGCTCTCATGCCATCATGCTGTGTCCTAGAACAATCTGCTTTTACGGGATTGGATTCTCTCAGGGGGAGTCTCTTGAATAAGGAGGGAACCTTACCTTAGGCAGGCCCCATCATCTCTATGGAAGCAGAGAACGAGAGTTAGGTGTTCTAGCTAGTGAAGGAGGAGAAGACTTTCACATCTGATGGGAAGGATAAGCTTATGTTCAGGAATAGAAAGGAGGCTAGTGCTTAACAGAGAGCAATAAGATCTGTTTCATCTTCAAGCCAACAGTAGCTTCCTGGAACTTGTTCAAAGAGGAAACCAAATCAGAGTCAGCCTCAGGATTGGTATGCTCTGGATGACCCTGCAACAAATCATGAGTACCAGTTTGTGCTTCCCTGAAACATTTAATATGCTCCAGTGAAAGCATAATTTCTTTCAATAATTGTCAAACCAAAAGGTCCTCATTGAGTTTTAGCAGTTCAGGGCATCTCTCTATTAGATAGGAATTGCCTTGAGGGCAGGGACTGTCTTTTGCCTCTTTTTGGCATTTAGAACAGTGCCTGGTGCGTGGTAGCGCTTGATAAACCCCCTTTCCTTGATTGACTGACATTCAGGTTGAGAAATGGCCCCGGTTTATTTAGATTTAGTTATAGGATTTCACTTTACGGAGGAGGAAAATAGGTCCTAAAGTCCCCTGCCCAGATCTCACAGGTAGATGGCAGATTCAGGGTTTGAATTCAGGTCCACTGAACCCAAATCCAGCACTCTCTACTACATTGCTACTTCCATCTCCCTTTGTAGGTCCTGAGCCTAGAAGAGCTCAAAAGGCCGAAGAACCCTTTCCCTCCCAGACCCTGAGACACAGAATTGCTATGCTGTGCCATTTTTGCTGCCTCATTCAGCTCAGGCCTACTGAGAACAGCTAAATGATTTTGAGAAGTAAATTCTCTGCTTGCCTCACAAAGGGGTTACGATCATTTTAGCACTCACTGCCTCCATGACCTTGAGAAGTCCCGGACAGTGTGACCTCAGAATAAATGGTGGTGAATGTTATCGTTTCTCTTTGTTTTATTGGAGGCGCCTGAAAGGGGCAATGCTCTTAACTGCCATCATCCAGGAAAGGACCAATCATGGCTGGGCCTCAGAAATGCAGTATTCTAATGCCACCTGGTGGAAGAAAAAACGGATGCAATTTGCAGACTGATTTTACTTGACTGCAGGCTTTGGTGATGGCCTGGATGTTGGGAAAGAAGGAGCAAGAGAGGACTAGCTAGGTAGCACAGTGGATAGAGAGCTAGTCCTGGAGTTAAAAGTCAGGAAGTCCTGGGTTCAATCTGGCCTCAGATTCTTTTCTAGCTGTGTCATCCTGGCCAAGTCACTTAACCCTGTTTGCCTAGCCCTTGCTGCTCTTCTGTCTTTGAAGTGATGCTAAGACAGAAGGTAAGGGTTTAAAAAAAAAAAAAAGAAGTAGCAGAGTAGAGGACCAAAATTGGAACTGCCTCAGCCTTAATGACCATCTCAGTGGATCCACTGTCTTGATGTAAGCATCTGAGAGGCAGTGTGAAATGGTGAAAAGGATGATGGATTTTCTAGGGAATCTAGATTCAAATTCTGCCTACTAACTACCTTTGTGTCTTTGGGCAAATCATTTAGCCTCTCTGGGCCTCAGTTTCTTCAACTATAAAGGGTATTAAACTAAGTGGCATTAAGTTCCCCCTCCCATCCCACCTCCAATTCTAAAACTATGCTCCCCTGATGATTTCACTGTCCAGCTCTGGTATAACATACAAAGTAGTCCCAGTGGGTATAGGACCAAGGATAGGCTGGTATAAAATCAATTTGGTTCTGATATTTGTATTCCCTGGATATCTTAAATTTGTATGCAATCATTCTGGGAACTCCAAGGAAGGGGAGAATTATGGAAATATTCCACCTACCCTTTTCACAAATCACTCTACTAAATTTCCTCAAAAATTCTTTTCTTTTTACCAAAGAAATTATTTTGGGGAAATCTCAAGCAAAATTCCAGAACCACAAAGAAACTACAACATTCACAATTACCCAGGGGTAAAAACTACATAAAGAAAACATCTTTCTCCTAGCTTCTCAGTGGCTTATGGTCCATGCCAGAGGAATTACCTAGTGACAAATAGGACAGGGCATGGATGTGTTCCCTAGGGAACTGGACAGATTCCCTTCTTCATCAATAGCTTCTTTCTCTCCCATTGCCCTCCTAGCACTCAGAGAAGCCTGTGATAAAAAATCTTTGTCCCCTAGTGCCTTTGTCTTTTTAAATTCCAAAAAAGAACATCAGCAGTTCCCTCTATTTGCCCCTTTTGTCTATATCTCCTCTGCATAGGCTAACTAACAGAAAGTGCATTCCAAAGCCAGAGTAGAGGTAGTGGTCTCTCCATGGCTGACCTTATGGGTACTCTATTTCACCACAATGCCTTTTCTTTACAAATGCCAACCTGCTTAGCAGGAAATTATCATTGTGGGTTGAGGGAATGTGAAGTGTGTAAGGGCTTCCAGTTATTTTAAATTTTCAGTTTTGTAAAATAAGTTACAATTTTGGAGGAAAAAATGATTATAGCTACTCCTTGGGAGGCTATAAGGAGAAGGAGGTTTGGGCTTTGATTTCTTTCTCACAGCTGAGGAAACTGAGCTGGGGGTAGATAAATGACTTTCACAGAATTACATATTTAAAAACCCAGGGTCCCATTCCCCAGCCCCTCAGTCTCCCCCCCACACACACAATTTTCAGGGTTGCAGGTTCCTTATGCACAATATCTTTGATGGGGTCGTGGCCAAATAACAGATCAGCAACAGCTCAAGGCCTCAACCTTGCCCTCATTTCTGTTCCAGTCTGTAGGCTCTACTGAAGTAGACCTAGGCTCAGGGTTATTTGGTTTTAGTCAGACCCCAAGAGAACCCTAAAGGAAGGCTATGCCTGACTAGGACAAAAGTGGTTCCTCTTATCTGTTACTGGGCTTGATAAGGTCACCATAAATCCCTTTGGATAGCATATAAAAGCTGTGAGATATCCCTGCCTCTCTTCATCATAAGCAATTCTCTAAGCATTTTCAGAAGAAAAAAAAATGCTCTTCCTTACTAATGACTTTAAGATAGTGCCTTTTTCCCCAAAGGAATCCCTCAGATGGGCCCCAGAAAAACTGGTATGTGGAATATCTGTATTAAGCTTATTACCTCATGTCCCAAACTCAGTAGTGGAGTCTAAATCAGGCTCATTAGCCCAAGCCTTAAAAAAAAAAATTAAAAAAAGAAAAAGAAAAAGAAAAAAAGACAGAAAGACTTTATACATCAACTTTACTTCTACAACAGAAAAAAGAGGCCTCTACTGAAGTAGAGAATAACCAGAAAACAAATCTACTTACCTAACTAAAAGGCTTTGCTATTATAACATAATATAGCTACTTTTTTTTACTTGCTCTCAAAAGCAAGTAGGAATATGATTCGTCATGTATTAGGTTGCACTTTTTAAAAAGCATTTCTAGCAAAGAGATTTTCTAGTCATAAGCATTATAGATGGGAACTTCTTTTCTTTTTTAACAACAAGACAATTGCAGAATTGCAGTCTCTTCATTGTACAAATGTCTTTCAAATGGGAAACCAATTCCACATTCCCTTTCAAAGCCACCACATTTAGAATAGCTGCTGTCCCCCACTCCCTCAGGTAATTCAATTTCTCCTGGTCCAGGTAAAAACCATCATGCTGAAGCAGCCTACAGGATTTCTCTTTGCTTAATAGCACCACTTGGCTTTTTTTTTCTTTTCCTTCCTGAAGATACATTGGAGCAGGGGAAGGAATGTGGGTCAGAAAAGGGGGTGGAATAGGTCTTCTAGGAATAGTATTGTTTTGAGCAAAGTATCATATGTCAAGGAGATAATAGTCATTATTAAGACCTCAAATCTAAGGCATAACCTACCCTGAAGTTAAATGTTCCTTTTCAAATAAAAATGGTTTAGCAACATTATAGCATAAGGTTGTTGTTTCCATGCATCCTCCATATTGGGTGGTGTTTTGAATACTTAAATGCTTCCCTTTTCATAAATCGATCAAGTAATTTCATCAAGCATTTCCTAATCTCCTATTATGTGCCATCCAAAGGTATGTACTCTACTAGGTCTTCAATATACAAAACAAAAATGAAATAGCCCCTTTCTGTTTAAGCTTCCATTCCAGTAAGGGAGACAGCACACACACAAAAGTTAACCCAAAATATATACACAGTAAATGCAAAATAATTTCAGGGTACATTATCAGATGGGGGTGGGGGTGGGAATCATTAAAGCCCTCAAGTGGGAGGGGACACTTGAACTGAGCTTTGAAAGGAGTTAAGTATTCCAAGAGATGGAAGTGAGAAGGAAATTCAATGCAGGCATGGGAGCAAGGAGATGAGAGATGCAATCCTATGAATGAAAAATAGCAAAATCCAATTTGGCTGGCACGCACAATGGGTATAAAAAGGAATAAAGTATATAATAAGCCTGGAAAGGTAGGCAGGATCCACACTGGGAAAGACTTTAATTGAAAAACAGAGGAATTTTAATTTTGTCTTAAAGGCAATGTGGAATCACTAGGGCTTTTAAAACAGGGAAGTGGCATGGTCAGACTTTCATTTTAGAAATATCACTTTGGCAGTTGTATGGAGGAGGGACATCAGAGGGGAGAGAATTCAGCCAAGGAAACTAGTTAGTGTGCTATTGTAATAGTTCAACTGAGAGGTGATAAGACCCTGCTCTAGGGTGATGGCAGTCTGAATAGTGAAAAGAGGACAGATGTGAGAGCTATTGTAGAGGTATAGAAGATAAGAATTGGCAGCTGATGAGGTATTGGGTGCCAGTGAGAATGAGCTAAGGTGATAGCCATTTGAGTGGGATGGATAGAGATGTATGTCTTCCAAGTAGAGATGACAAGGCTTGGCAACAGAACGGATGACTCCAAAATTGTAAACACAAGTGACTAGGGGGATGGTTGGAAAGATGATAGAACCTTTAGCAAAAATACTGAAGTTAGGGCAAAGGATTTGTTTCAGGAGAAACAAAGCATGCTGGGTTCTGTTTTGATCATGTTAGATTTGAGATGCTTATGGGATGTTGTAAGAAATATTCTCAAGGAAATTTCTGGTGATGCAGAACTGGGGCTCAGGAGAGACCAAGATTATGTATATATACAAATATAGGAACCATTTGTATAGAAATGACAAACTCATTAGAAGCAAAGGAGATTACTAAGAGGGAGATTAGAAAGAGAGGGGCCAAAAACAAAACCTTGGGGTATGCTTAAATTGGGAAGGTGACACATGGAGAATAATTCAGAAAAGGAAATGGAGATAGAAAAGACAGGAAGGAGGAGAATCAAAACAGTGTCATGAAAACCTGGAAAAGAGAGAATATCCAAGATGGTGGTCAGCAGTATCAGTTGTTGTAGGAGATCAAGATAAAGCCTGAGAAGAGACAACTGGCTATGACAATTAGATTACTGGTAACTTTGGAAAGGGACAACTAGGTGGTACAGCGTATAGAGTGTCGGACATGGAGACAGGAAGACTCATCTTCCTGAGTTCACATCTGGCCTCAGATACTAGCTGAGTGACCATGGGCAAGCCACTTAACCCATTTTGCCTCAGTTTATCCATTTGTAAAAGAAGCTGGAATAGCAAACCATTTCAGGACCTTTGCTAAGAAAAGTCCAAATGGGATCACAAAGAGTTGGACATGACCTAATAACCACAAACTTTAGAGGGAGTAGTTTTAGGTAAGTGATGAAATTGAAAGCCAGCTTGGAAGATGTTGAGAAGTGAGTGAGAGAAAAGGACATAGAAGCCGAGAATAGATGAATTTTTCTAGGATTTTTGCTGTGAAAGAAAGGAAAGCTACAAAAGGATGACTTGAGAGGATGGCCAGGTCAAATGAGAGCCTTTTAAGGTTAGGAAAGACCTGGGGCTATTTGAAGGTAGCAAGGAAATAACCAGCAAATAAAGACTGAAGATTAAAGAGTAAGGGGATAATTGGTAGGTAGAGTGTGACAGTCTGTCAAAGGAAATGAAAGAGGTGGGAGTCAAGGATAAAATTAATTTGCTTTACTCTTTTGGTAAACAAAAATGCCCCATCTTTCTATAAATATGCTATCACCAATCTGATATTCCTCTAAGATACATAAAGCACTGAAGTTGTATCATTGGATTTTCAATTTATCACCCATGTTTACCTAGATACAGCTAGGTAGTATACTGGATAGGGTGCTAGATTTGGAGTCAGGAAGATCAAAGTTCAAATCCAGCCTCAGACACTTATTAGCTATATGGCTCTGGGCAAATTACTTAACTTCTTTCTATTTCAATGTCCTCATCTGTAAAACAGGGACAGTAATAGCACCTGTTGTGAGAATCAGACAAGGTAATATTGTTAAAGGGTTCTGCAAACCTGAAAGCACTATAGAAGTCATAGCTATTATTATTTAATTTTTTACCATCAAAAAGCATTTAAGTCTACCTGCATAGCTATTGGAAACATTTATGGCTGAATTTGAAGTCATAGGTGGTATAGAAGCTTAAAGTTTCACTGCCATTAGTTTTATATATCAAGTATATCTATCAAGTAATATCAAATAATTAGCATATTGGTCCGAATATAGTTTGTGTCCTTAAAATTAGATAGCTTTGAAAAGAAAAAATACTTAGATTTACATATGCAAAAAATAACACTAACTTTTCTGGACTTTTTGTGGGCATGGTTGGTCCTAGTGATTTTATTGGAGAAGGTATTTCCCTTTGTTGAGATTCCCTCCATTTGCCAATTTATGGTTTTAACCGGGACTCTGAGAGGTTGTGGTGACTTGCCCAGATAACCTAGCCAGTATGTACCTGGGGTAAGATTTGAATTTAGATCTTTCTGAATTTAAAACTAGCAAGCTCACTTATGACAATTAGTCTCTCACAGAAATAGATAACTTCTAAGAAATAATTGTATATTTATTTTTTCCTAAATGAATGCTTTAAAGTTCCTTAAATTTTATAATTCCAATAAATATTTTATTCATTTCTATCCTCATTACTTCATTCATTGTTATTACTTTTGCTTTCATTCTTCTACTAAAAACACAATTATAGGCTACACTCAAGTATAAATTTGATATCGAGAGGAGGATTACAGTTGATTAAACCAATATGGTACATGGACATCTTTAATGATAATGGCAAATCAACTTAAAGATGAGTTCCCTGTTTCTCCCTCCTGTTTTTCTTTCTTAATCCTTTCAAATAAGGAAAAAGAACCTCAAAGGAATAAGATTCTTAAAAGCTAAGATGTCTTCAACTATAGCGTTCTTCCCTAAGCAACTTCAGCAGATTGGTGGGAAATGGGCTACTGCAGTAATCAGTGCCTCAAAAGGTTTTACATTAAAAATAGATACACAATAATCCACAAATATCTTTGACAGAGTTCAAGGAACTTAAATCTTTATAGCCATTAAATGTTCATCAAAACTTTCTTCTCAGAAGTATAACTGAAACAAGGGGGGAACCTGGATTTGTATTCAGCTGAGTTGCTATAAGAATGAATCCATTATAAACTGATCTATAGTAAGCTATTATTATGAAAGACATCTTTGGATAAAAAGCCTGCCTCTCACTTTTTATGTACTGTATGACTGGGTAAGTCACTTAGCATCTCAGTGCTCTAGGTTCTGCTCTCTATATACATTTTTTAAACCCTTACCTTCTGTCTTAAAAATCAATTTATTAAGTATTGGTTCCAAGGCAGTGGGGAGTTAAGTGACTTGCCTAGGGTCACACAGCTAACAAGTTTTCTGAGGACACATTTGAACACAGGAGCGCCTCTCTCCAGTACTGGCTCTGTATCCACTGAACTACCTAGTAGCCCTTTGTTCTCTATATAAATTGCAGAGAAGATGCCAGCCTCCTCTCATAGAATTTCCTCATTTGGGAGTTTCCTGTGCCAAACTAAAAAGAGGTGCAGTCCCTGTCCTCTAATTATCACAAATACAGTATCTTAAAAATCTGAAAGATAATGGTCCATTTTCTTTGAAATTCTATATGCTTGAAATTTAGTTGACTTGCATTAACAAAGGAATCTGCAGGTGCCATGCAAAATGGGCTAAATGATTTTTAAGATATCAGTGAAGTTTTTTGTAGCTATGTGATTTTTTAAATAATGCCTTCTTTCTTATACAAAATGTTGTTTTCTTCTTTATTTTTCAGGAATGTTATCAATAAGCATGGTGAGCCTGACCCATTCTACATAAACCTTGCCATGAGAGCCTGGCCACTTCTATTGGTTATTTGTGGCTGAAGCCCCCAAAATGAATGAGCTTAGTCAGGTGAGATGCAGGCCTTCCTGAAGGCAAAAACATGGAAATAGCTGGCCTTGGTAAGTCCCTTAAAGCTCTTGAATACTATGACCCAGATGTCCTTCCTCACTTTGGCAAAGCACCATGAACAAAGCCACACTGATATTAGCCAGAATTTTTGCCCCTCCCAAGTTAACCTATAGTCCCATTTCTTTGAGAGAAAGCCATTTTACTCACTGATGAGGGAAAGAATTGACTCATATTTATACTGGATGGTTTTACCCTTATACTTACTTTTCTACTTAACTCTGCAAAAGAGGAAATATTTCAGTATCTCAAGAACCTTAATCTTTGTAAAGTGAAGTGATTTCCTCCATGACCAGATTGCAACCCCTCTATAATTTAGTAAACTGTTTTGCTGATAGTCATTATCTTGAAACCAATGTGGTGATAGTAGCTCCTCCTACCCCCAAAATTCTTACCGTCTATCTTAGTACCAATTCTAAGGTCTAAGGCTAAGCAGGCAATTCTAAGGAGTAGGCAACTGGAGTTAAGTGACTTGCCCAGGGTCACACAGGTAGGAAGTATCTGAGGCCAGATTTGAAGCCAGGTCCTCCCACCTCCAGGCCATGGAGCTTTATTGACTGTGCCACTAGCTGCTCCCTTGCCTTGGCTTTTGGACAATACAGATTCACCTCTTTGATAGGTGTGCAGAACCATGAATGTACATACCAAATTTAAAAACAACAGTATTTTACTTCTGGAAAAAGGAAAGAGCAAGGAAATAAGGAGTCAGAGTTTGCTCATTTGTAACTGGCAACTGACAATAATGATCTTCTATCCCTTTTATTCCAGATGATCATTCCCAGCTTCCATGGAACCAATAATTTTCATTACCTAGTAGGGGAATACTTCTTTAGCTCTTCAAGCCTCTGACAAGAAACTGTTCTCCTTTGCTCCAAATTAAGGTTGGCACATAAGGAAGCCTATGTCCTTTAGCTTTCCAATGACAAAAATAATTATTTCCAGTTTGAGGGAAGTGCATTGGTTATGAAATCCTGAGAATCCCAACACACAATCTATCAATCAACAAGCATTATTAAAGCACTTCTTATGTGCTAGACCCTGTACACAGTGCTAGGGAGTGCAAGGAAAAAGCAAAAACCCTCAGAAAACTTACATTCTAATGGGAGGAGACAGCTAGTATATAAGTAGATGCATATAAGGTATATTTAAAAATGTTGGAAAGGAGGGGTTGGTACGGTTAGGTGACTCAGTGGGAGGTCCTACTCCAGAGGGGAGGTCCTGTTTTCAAATATGGACTCAGATATTTCCTTGCTGTGTGACTCTAAAGCAAGTCATTTAACCCCCATTGCCTAGCCCAGTGATGGTGAACCTTTCTGAGCCCTTTAGCTGGGCTCCCCCTCACCCTGCTGTGCCCTGTCCCACACTCTTACCCCAGACAGGGGTGGGAGAAAGGGAGGAGAGTGGCCTGAGCAGTTCAGGTGCAGGGAGGCCTGGTGGAGAGGGGGAAGGGAGCAACTTCCTCCAAGACCCTTGCCTTTCTAGTAACTAACTCTGGCTGGGGAGGTCTCTGCGTGCCATAGGTTGGCCATCACAGGCCTAGCCCTTACTGTTCTTCTATTTTGGACCCAATACATTGTATTGATTCTAAGATGTGTCAGAAGGGAAGAAGAGGACAGATGGAAGGTAAGGATTTAAGAAAAAAATGGAAGGAACTTGAAGTTAATCAATCCTATAGGGGAAGGTACTAGCAGTTGGGAGCACAGGAAAAAATTCTCTTACCAAAGGTGGTGTTTGAGCCAAGCATTGGAGGAAGTCAGGGATTCTAAGAGATAGCAGTGAGAAATAGAAGATAATCAGTACAAAGAGGAAGGAAGGAAGGAAGGAAGGAAGGAAGGAAGGAAGGAAGGAAGGAAGGAAGGAAGGAAGGAAGGAAG